>NC_043978.1:55707749-55752749 GCF_902148855.1 Sphaeramia orbicularis | reverse complement strand
GGTAAAGTAAGATAAGATAAGATAAGAAAAGAAAAGAAAAGAAAAGAAAAGAAAAGACTTTATTGATCCTGTCATGGGGAAGTTTTCCTGTAGCGTACAGTGGCCCTGAAGTACAAAACACAACTGCAAAAGTGAAAACACCACATTAACTCTAACGCAGAAGGTAGGTACCTTTGGATGCCATGACTCCATGCTGATTGGACAACGTCACTGTTCGCGTCTCTACCTGGAAGTAAACCTACTTGGTCGGGGAAGGTACCGCCTTTCTTGCCTTTGATTGGCTAGAAAGGCTGTTCTCCGATTGGCTACTTAATCTGGGAGTTTACTCACATGCAGGGCAGGCTGTCAGCAGATGCATGGCCTAGCAGAGCTTCAGAATAATAGTCATAATAATAACAACAACAACAACAATAATAATAATAATAATAATAACCCTCCAGTATCCCGTCCACCAAGGCCCTTACTAAACACCAAGTGTGCCATTTTGGCATAATGTCAATAAAATTTTCATACAGTTTGTTTTTAATTCTTTTACACTTTTTTCTATTTCATCAACTTGAGCCGTAAATAAAAATACCAAATACTCAAGAATTGTCACATTTTTTTAACCCTTTAAATCCCATGTTTGTAATGGAAACAAATTATTTTTTGGGTGCAAAAAACACAAAAAATATTTTTTTTCCAATATACTCCATAAAAAGTGGATTTCATATTATTTGATTTTTTCATCCTGGCATATGTCAATGATTAACTCCAACATTGGTTAATTTGCATTTTTATTTTTGGCACTAGGTCAAATGTACAATAATACTAGCATCTGTCCCCAAGTGTGCCAAAATGGCACACCTATAAATCCAACTATTAAATATTATATATTGATTTATTTTTCAGCTCTAATTTTATTTTATTTTTGTAAATCAAGGTCAGCCCTAATCATACAGAGCAAATAATCATTCATTTTCTATTTTTTTTTAACCCTTTAAATGATCTCTATTTATCATGATGTCACTATATTTTTTGATGCAAAAAACACAAACTATGATATTTTTTCAAATACTGCATAAAAATTTGATCACATATTATTTAATTTTTGCAGCCTGGCATATGTCAATGATTAACTCCAACACTGGTTAATTTGCATTTTTATTTTTGGTGCTGGGTCAAATGTTCTAAAATACTAGCATCTGTCACCAAGTATACGTAAAACACACACCTATAAATCAAAGAGGGTCACCTAAAGCTTGTACAAAATATTAAATTCTGAATTACAAGAATAAAACGATGATCAATTATTTAACAATAATAACAACAAACAGGAACAATAACTACTACAATAAAACCACTATATCCAGTTGATTGACAGCAGGAGCTGCAGTCACATGAGGCTCCACAGACTGAACCTCCACATGCCCCCTGTGTGGACCAGACCTGCCCCGGGTTAGACCCACTGTGCACCGGGGAGGGAGTGGAGGGGGGGTGGGGGGGGGGGGGGGGTGGGGGGGGGGGGGGGGGGGTGGGCCCCCCCAGATGCTGGTGCTACCCCTGGTGTCTGGGGAGGCGTGTCTCATGGACACCAGTGGGACCATCAGGCTCCTCCCTCTGCTGTTCACCGCCGGCTCCCGGTACTTGGTACCCGGGAGGGGCATGTCCCCCCCCCCCCCCCCCCTTTGGCACACACCAAAGCGGCACACCTGGGCACACCCTCTGAGGACACACCCACTGAGGACACACCCTCTGAGGACACACCCACTGAGGACACACCCTCTGAGGATACACTCACTGAGGACACACCCACTGAGGACACACCCTCTGAGGACACACCCTCTGAGGACACACCCCCTGAACAAATCAGAGGAAACAGCAGCGGCCGGTGAGGAAGCAGCTGATCATCCACGCAGGTGTCAGAGCTTTGGCTGAATAAGGGGGCAGTCACCCTGTCCACCTGCACACACCTGTCCACCTGCACACACCTGTCCACCTGCACACACCTGTCCACACCTGTCCACCTGCACACACCTGTCCACCTGCACACACCTGTCCACCTGCACACACCTGTCCACCTGCACACACCTGTCCACGGCTGCGCCTCAACACCGCGGCCGGTGTTTATCCGGTCACTGAACAGGATCATGGCGGTGATGGGCTGGAATGGCTTTAGGGGCCTGGTGGTCCAAACACAGACCGGCCGGTCCGTTTGTCCCACATGCTGCGGGTTTCCTGGTGGTGGAAGAGGCTCAAATACGCACTCATATGTGGGGTCACTATGGGTCCGGTTCCGGCCGGAGCGTTTTCCCTGGAGGTTGTTCTGGTCCACGGTCATCTGGACTGTCGTCAGTGAGACAGAAACTGAAAACCACCTGACCCGGGCCACGGTATAAGTTGGATCAGGCTCAGAGCACCGGCGGTCCCCCCGGTGTCCATGAGGAAACAGCGGAGAGGCGCACGGCACCTGCCCGCTCCTGGACACCCCTGCCCCCGCAGGAACCCCCTCCGAGCTGAAATCTGGTTCCATCGGGTCAGGTAAGGGATGCAGAGTCCGAAATGCCCATGTGATCTAAAGTGGTCCTCCTCAGACCCTCCCGGTCCTCCTCAGCCCCCCTGCAGCTGCAGGTGTGTGTTTGCAGTTCTGCTGAATGTCCACAGTAGTTCCACCTCAGTGCCGTGAATGCTAGTGTGTGTGTGTGTGTGTGTGTGTGTGTGTGTGTGTGTGTGTGTGTGTGTGTGTGTGTGTGTGTGTGTGCGTGTGTGTGTGTGTGCGTGCGCATGTGTGGTTCACAAGAATAAACTAGAACAGAGATTTGGAGCTTTTAGAAAAACTCTACACATGAAATGGAGTGACTGAACAACAGTGCACTTTGAAGGCTTCATGCGCTTTTTCCGCAAAAGGCCAAAAAGTCTAATAATGTACACACCACGCATGTGCGCGCACGCGTGCATTCGTATGCACACACATGCACATGAACTCAGACCCCCCACACATAAAAACACCCTCTCAGAGCCTGAGTGAAGAGGGGAACAGGGAACCATAGACTGCCATCTAATGGGAAAAAGAACATGCAATTTCTTCCTCTTCCAAATATGGTAAAAGTGACGTCAGAGGGTAAAAACATGGTTAATAAATTAGTTTAGACCCTCCCCTCTCAAATGAAGCCCAGGTATCAGTGAAAGCAGGATTTATGCCTTAATGGCTCACGGATCAAAAACAGTGGTTCTAATGAAAGAAATAGTGCGTTTTCTGCGCACTTGGCAGACAGATGCTAGTCTGGTCATTTTCTTTTCTTTACAATGTGCATATTTGAGTTGGTGGACAGAATTTTAAAGATCATGCAAAAATGAACAACTTTTGAATTCTAACCTTATTTAAATTGTGAAAAATAATGTGAAGTTTTTTAACACAAAGTGCAAAGTGTGCCTAAAAAGCACACCCGGATACTGGAGGGATAATAATAATATACATTCACACACTATGAGACAGTCAAATAATATTCACAGTCAATTCTCACATACAACACAAGGTCAATTTAATATCAAACTAAAAGTTCCCACACTGTAAAAAAAAAAAAAAAAAAATTAAAAAAATGCTGTTGTTTTTACAGAAAAAAGCTGGCAGCTGTGGTTTCCAGAACAATACTGTAAAAAACACATCCAACTGTAAACATATTTACGGAGTAACATGTAGATTGAACATTTTAAACATGTAGATTGAACAGTTTAAACATGTGGATTGAACAGTTTAAACATGTGGATTGAACAGTTTAAACATGTAGATTGAACAGTTTAAACATGTAGATTGAACATTTTAAACATGTAGATTTAACAGTTTAAACATGTAGATTGAACAGTTTAAACATGTAGATTGAACAGTTTAAACATGTGGATTGAACAGTTTAAACATGTAGATTGAACAGTTTAAACATGTAGATTGAACAGTTTAAACATGTAGATTGAACATTTTAAACATGTAGATTTAACAGTTTAAACATGTAGATTGAACAGTTTAAACATGTAGATTGAACAGTTTAAACATGTGGATTGAACAGTTTAAACATGTAGATTGAACAGTTTAAACATGTAGATTGAACAGTTTAAACATGTAGATTGAACATTTTAAACATGTAGATTTAACATTTTAAACATGTAGATTTAACAGTGGATTTAAATGGTAAATGTTCTTCACTTCTTTAGCTCATTTTCTCCTCCTTCATGGTGTCCACAGCTCTTTCCAAATCCACCAGGTCCAACTGGGACCAGTTTAGGGTTCAGTGTCTTCCATGGACACTTGGACATATGGACAGTCAGAGCCAGGATTGGAACCACCAACCCTTTGGTTATTGGACGAGCCGCTCTACCAACTCTACCAACCCATTCATTTACTAATTTAAAATGGTACATGGTAAAGGTTGACTTTTTTATGACTTTTTATTAAAAAAACAAAAAAAGCAGATATGCTCTTATTTCAACAATAAAACAAGACAAATCCATCATTTCTTCATACTAACCTGGTTTTGTTCACATACTCTTCCTGTAAAAACTACAGTTATATTTGATTTAATCGTTAACACAGAAATCTGTTCAAATGAACAACTTTGCATTGTATTGTCACTTAGAGTTTTTTATGTTTCAATTTTACAACTTTTTGGTGTGAATTCTCCAGTCATTTTTTACAGTGCACATTATGGTACATGAAACCCCCCATGATCAAAAATAACACCTTAATCTTAGTATTCAAATCCAGACTCAAATTCTTCCACTAAAGAAGTAATATTACATTTCATACCACTGTGCTGTTCATTTGAAACATTTTTCATGATTGTGAAAATGAAATCCTATTGGAGGATGTGTATGTACGCTATATTACTTTGGAGATAAGAGGATGTGTATACATTTAGTGTATGTATGCATGTATGTAAATGGTATATGTAGGGTGTATACTTGTACACACACACACACACACACACATATAAATATATATATATATATATATATATATATATATATATATATATATATATATATATATATATATATATATATATAATATTATTAGGGCTGTCAAAATGTGTTAATGCAGATGAATCCATCATCATGATTAAAATGTGAATGTGATCAGTCACCTGCAGCACAGGCTGCATGTGTGTGTGTGTGTGTGTGTGTGTGTGTGTGTGTGTGTGTGTGTGTGTGTGTGTGTGTGTGTGTGTGTGTGTGTGTGTGCAGTGGTCTGGGCAGTTTGTCCGGGCAGAGTTACCGTCACCCATGAACAAATGGACAGTTGAATGACAGGCAGCAGAACCAGCCCATAAAGATGGAAAACACTAAACAGCATGTGGGTCCTCTGGTCCTACACTTCCTATATTGGCGTCCCGTGTTGAGGTAGGTTTACATAGGTAGGATGGTGTTTTCTCTTTTGCACTTTAGGACCACTGTAGCAGCAGCAGCAAAAGACAAAAAACAATCTGACATCGAAACAAATTTTACAACAGACAAGCAGAAAAACATACAAGAGTGAAACATGAAATATAAAGAGAATAAAGGAAAAGGAATCTGCTCTTCATATAAATGTAGATTTAAATACCACTGACATATTCACACTATAGTTGCACATGCACATGGTGTGACGTGGGGGAGGGGTTACCGGGAATATGTTTGGAGTTGCATCACACCGATCCACCGGTCTGCTTTGGCCTCTGGAACATGGGTCTGCTTTGGCTTCTGGAACATGGGTCTGCTTTGGCTTCTGGAACATGGGTCTGCTTTGGCTTCTGGAACATGGGTCTGCTTTGGCTTCTGGAACATGGGTCTGCTTTGGCCTCTGGAACATGGGTCTGCTTTGGCTTCTGGAACATGGGTCTGCTTTGGCTTCTGGAACATGGGTCTGCTTTGGCCTCTGGAACATGGGTCTGCTTTGGCTTCTGGAACATGGGTCTGCTTTGGCCTCTGGAACATGGGTCTGCTTTGGCTTCTGGAACATGGGTCTGCTTTGGCCTCTGGAACATGGGTCTGCTTTGGCTTCTGGAACATGGGTCTGCTTTGGCTTCTGGAACATGGGTCTGCTTTGGCTTCTGGAACATGGGTCTGCTTTGGCTTCTGGAACATGGGTCTGCTTTGGCCTCTGGAACATGGGTCTGCTTTGGCTTCTGGAACATGGGTCTGCTTTGGCTTCTGGAACATGGGTCTGCTTTGGCCTCTGGAACATGGGTCTGCTTTGGCCTCTGGAACATGGGTCTGCTTTGGCTTCTGGAACATGGGTCTGCTTTGGCTTCTGGAACATGGGTCTGCTTTGGCTTCTGGAACATGGGTCTGCTTTGGCTTCTGGAACATGGGTCCGCTTTGGCTTCTGGAACATGGGTCTGCTTTGGCTTCTGGAACATGGGTCTGCTTTGGCTTCTGGAACATGGGTCTGCTTTGGCCTCTGGAACATGGGTCTGCTTTGGCTTCTGGAACATGGGTCTGCTTTGGCTTCTGGAACATGGGTCTGCTTTGGCCTCTGGAACATGGGTCTGCTTTGGCTTCTGGAACATGGGTCTGCTTTGGCTTCTGGAACATGGGTCTGCTTTGGCCTCTGGAACATGGGTCTGCTTTGGCTTCTGGAACATGGGTCTGCTTTGGCCTCTGGAACATGGGTCTGCTTTGGCTTCTGGAACATGGGTCTGCTTTGGCTTCTGGAACATGGGTCTGCTTGGCTTCTGGAACATGGGTCTGCTTTGGCCTCTGGAACATGGGTCTGCTTTGGCCTCTGGAACATGGGTCTGCTTGGCTTCTGGAACATGGGTCTGCTTTGGCCTCTGGAACATGGGTCTGCTTTGGCTTCTGGAACATGGGTCTGCTTTGGCTTCTGGAACATGGGTCTGCTTTGGCTTCTGGAACATGGGTCTGCTTTGGCCTCTGGAACATGGGTCTGCTTTGGCTTCTGGAACATGGGTCTGCTTTGGCCTCTGGAACATGGGTCTGCTTTGGCTTCTGGAACATGGGTCTGCTTTGGCCTCTGGAACATGGGTCTGCTTTGGCTTCTGGAACATGGGTCTGCTTTGGCTTCTGGAACATGGGTCTGCTTTGGCCTCTGGAACATGGGTCTGCTTTGGCTTCTGGAACATGGGTCTGCTTTGGCTTCTGGAACATGGGTCTGCTTTGGCCTCTGGAACATGGGTCTGCTTTGGCTTCTGGAACATGGGTCTGCTTTGGCTTCTGGAACATGGGTCTGCTTTGGCCTCTGGAACATGGGTCTGCTTTGGCCTCTGGAACATGGGTCTGCTTTGGCTTCTGGAACATGGGTCTGCTTTGGCTTCTGGAACATGGGTCTGCTTTGGCTTCTGGAACATGGGTCTGCTTTGGCTTCTGGAACATGGGTCCGCTTTGGCTTCTGGAACATGGGTCTGCTTTGGCTTCTGGAACATGGGTCTGCTTTGGCTTCTGGAACATGGGTCTGCTTTGGCCTCTGGAACATGGGTCTGCTTTGGCTTCTGGAACATGGGTCTGCTTTGGCCTCTGGAACATGGGTCTGCTTTGGCCTCTGGAACATGGGTCTGCTTTGGCTTCTGGAACATGGGTCTGCTTTGGCTTCTGGAACATGGGTCTGCTTTGGCCTCTGGAACATGGGTCTGCTTTGGCTTCTGGAACATGGGTCTGCTTTGGCCTCTGGAACATGGGTCTGCTTTGGCTTCTGGAACATGGGTCTGCTTTGGCTTCTGGAACATGGGTCTGCTTTGGCTTCTGGAACATGGGTCTGCTTTGGCCTCTGGAACATGGGTCTGCTTTGGCCTCTGGAACATGGGTCTGCTTTGGCTTCTGGAACATGGGTCTGCTTTGGCCTCTGGAACATGGGTCTGCTTTGGCTTCTGGAACATGGGTCTGCTTTGGCTTCTGGAACATGGGTCTGCTTTGGCTTCTGGAACATGGGTCTGCTTTGGCCTCTGGAACATGGGTCTGCTTTGGCTTCTGGAACATGGGTCTGCTTTGGCCTCTGGAACATGGGTCTGCTTTGGCTTCTGGAACATGGGTCTGCTTTGGCCTCTGGAACATGGGTCTGCTTTGGCTTCTGGAACATGTGTCTGCTTTGGCTTCTGGAACATGGGTCTGCTTTGGCTTCTGGAACATGGGTCCGCTTTGGCTTCTGTTTGGAGTCCAGGACCCTCCGCACAAACGTTCATCCCTGCAGTCATTATTTTTATGATTCAAAGGAATCAGTTGAAGACTTACTGAAGCTTCTTTCACCCAGTTTTGTGTGTGCTGTCTGCGTTTAAAGATAGATGACCCTGACTACTACTACTACTACTACTACTACTACTACTACTACTACTGATACTACTACTACTACTACTGATACTACTACTACTACTACTACTATTACTACTACTACTGATACTACTACAGATACTACTACTACTACAACTACTACTACTACTGATACTACTACTACTACTGATACTACTACAGCTACTACTACTACTACTGATACTACTACTACTACTACTACTACTGATACTACTACAGATACTACTACTACTACTACTACTACTACTGATACTACTACAGCTACTACTACTACTACTGATACTACTACTACTACTACCACTACTACTACCGATACTACTACTACTACTGATACTACTACTACAACTACTACTACTACTACTGATACTACTACTACTACCACTACTATTACTACTACTGATACTACTACTACTACTATTGCTACTACTACTACTATTACTACTACTACTGATACTACTACTACTACTACTATTGCTACTACTACTACTATTACTACTACTACTGATACTACTACTACTACCACTACTATTACTACTACTGATACTACTACTACTACTATTGCTACTACTACTACTATTACTACTACTACTATTGTTACTACTATTACTACGACTACTACTACTGATACTACTACTACTACTACTACTACTGATACTACTACTACTACTATTACTACTACTACTGATACTACTACAGATACTACTACTACTACAACTACAACTACTACTACTGATACTACTACTACTTTTACTACTACTGATACTACTACTACTACTACTGTTACTACTAATAATGTATAAATTCTAAGTGTTTATTCCTCACATGTCTTCACATATGTAGAGGGTGGATGTGTGCGATAATGCAATGCCTTATGGGTAATCTGTTACTATGTAGGAGGATCCAAGTACCTCCTCTGTGCTGAAAGTACTCTCAGATACTGTTACTGTAATGGAAAGTACATTGTATTTTTGGGACTGGTGTTGTGTAACTGGTCACAGACTACTGTTCAGGGCTGTATTTTTAAATATCTAGTATCAGATTACTCAGGGTATTTGAGTCGGACTGAGGGATCACACCAGTTGAGTACATGTGTAGTAACGGAAGCGGCGCGTCCTCGTGGCGTAGTAGCGCACGCGCTGTAGTGGAAAGCATAATTGACCAAATATGTGCGTACTATTACTATTACTACTACTACTACTACTACTACTATTACTATTACTACTGCTGCTGCTGCTTCGTCAGGTCCAGGCAGGGGGCTCCAGCCCCTCATCATCACCATTATCATCACCACCACCACATGAGGAGGAGGAGGAGAAGGAGGAGGAGGAGCAAGGGGGGGGGCTTGGCCGTTGTTGTGAATGAGGGCCCACATGACGTCATGAAGCCAATGTCAACAATGCAGCTCCTGGAGGAGAAAAGGCGTTTCATCCTAACACACACTACACACACACACACACACACTCACAGACTGATGCCTAGGATCCGTTAAAACCGCCGCGGCCGTGTCTGCTGTCCGCGGGGCTGCACCGGAGAGAGAGAGAGAGAGAGAGAGAGAGAGAGAGAGAGCACAATGTGGACTTTTATCCAGCACAACTGAACCCAGGACGGAGGAGAAGAAAACACACACACACACACACGGGTAAGCACCGCTCCTCTGGATCTTCCCCGCTTTTACCCGGGATAATAATAATAATAATAATAATAATAATAATAATAATAATAATAATACTAGTAATAGTAATAGTAACAGTAACAGTAATAGTAACAGTAGTAACGGTGCAGCTGTAGTGCGTGTGCTGGTGCAGCTGAACACATCCGTCCGTCCGTCGGTCCGTCGGTCCGGGGCTGTGCTGTGCTCATGTGTCCGCTGTCAGGGCTTGTGTGTGGGCTGCTCGGTGCTGTTTGTTCCCGGTGCTGCTCCGGGTGTGTGTCTGCTGTTGGACCAGCTGCCTGTTCCTGCTGCGGAAAACTGGGGAGTCAGAAAAAAAACACGCGTAATTCCACCCGGAAAGTTGCGCCATAACAAAGTGTGTGTGTGTGTGTGTGTGTGTGTGTGTGTGTGTGTGTGTGTGTGTGTGTGTGTGTACTGTCAGCTGTGTGTGTCTGCAGTCACACTTGTGCTTAAACCCAGACCAGACCCAGTACAGTCCGGCAGGGTGCAGTGTGTGCTCCTCCTCCTTCTTCTCCTCCTTCTTCTTCTCCTCCTTTTCATTCTTCTGTTCATTACATTCCCGAACATGTGGGGGTTACACACTACAGTAAGCGGAGGTAAGGGGGGGGGGGGGGGGGGGGGTAATGCAGGCTGCGTTTTGCTGCCACAGCCGGAGCTCTGTGCTTCTGTCATGCTGGTGGGGGGGTGGGGGGGGCTGCAGAGGGACAAAGGAGCCAGCCTCCATCCTCTTATTCCCGCCCTCAGCCCTCTCCACTCGGTTCCGTCAACAACCCCCCCCCCCCTCAGAAAGCAGGAATGCTCGTGCACGGACGTGTTTTTTGTTCCCACAGACCTCCTTCTGCCCCCCCCCCCCCCCCCCCCCCCCACTGAACGGCTTTATTTAAGCAAACCAGACGCATCTGCACGGAGCAGCGCTTTTATATATAGACAAATAAATAGATAGGATGTTCAGTGTGCATGGCTTACACATACAGGGGAAAGGGGGTGGGGTTTGTGTGGGGGTGGGGGTGTGGGGGGGTGTAGTGTGCATGTGAAGGCTGTTTTGGTGACTTGTTGAAGCCGGCGTAAACAGACCGTGCAGTGTCCAGAGCAGGTCTTTGTTTTCCATAAAGCTGCTGTTCCAGCTCTCATCTGTGCTCATGGCATCAGCAGCAGCAGCAGCAGCAGCAGCACATGGAAGCAGAGGAGTGTGTGTGTGTGTGTGTGTGTGTGTGTGTGTCTGCTCAGTGTGTCCTCCACACTTCAGCTGAATGGAGCAGATGAGAGGTGACTGAAGCCCATGAAATATTTACCAGCCTACTGCTTCTGCTGCACACACTTATCTGCACCAAAGAACACATGAAATACTTCTCCTGGATTTGTGTAAATATCACCCAGAAAAAAGTGTATTAACAGAAAACATGAAGAAATCATTGACTAAAAACAGTGAAGTTAGTGCACAGTGTTGGTGTAGATGGAGCCGTGCACAAATGCCCTGAAAGCCCCCCTGCTCTGCCCAGATAGGGCATATGTGTGCAGTGTTAGGGCACATGTGGCGTTTGTTTCTGTCGTCATTCTGAAAGCCTGTCGTCTGAACTGTGGTCTGCTCCAGGTTCTCCAGACCAGATGCAGTATGTGTCTGAGCTGTGGCCTGTGTGGTGAACTACAGCCTGGGCACTCAGCGGCTCCGGTGCAGGGATGGTATGGCATGTTCAACAGCAGACCGACTACAGAGCACCAGCATCTGACTCCATAGGTGGATGTGTTTGGTTGTGTTTGGCAGATTGTGTAAAGACAAAACACTGAGCAAACAGCAGGAATTTCTGCCCAGAAGAAAACCCACTTCATTTAAAAACATGATCACCACACATTTGGGTGAACTTTGGCCTCCTTTGGGCCTCTGTTTGGGTCCGTTTGGGCTACTTTTTGGCTGGATTATGTGGATTTGAGGCTTTTCTGGGACAGTTATGGCTATATTTTGGAAGTCCGCAATTAGTTTTGGGTGAATTTTGGCTTCCTTCCTTCTGGTTTGATTTTGGCTTTCCTATTTTGGTCCATTTAGGGCCCATCCATCCGCCCAGAACTTTACCAAATGACGTGCCAGTTTTGGGCCAGATTTCAGCCATAATGAATTTGCGATCTGGGTTATTGGTTCATTCCATTTCAGATGATTCTTTGTTGGAAATGACATGGTTGCAGTGCCTTACAACTACTTCCTGTTGGGATACAAATGGGTTTGTAGAAAAACAGACCATCTGTGTGAACTGTTGTGCTGGTTTTCTTCGCTGTAGTTCTTGATACTGCCACTGGGTGGGGCCAAAGTAAGACATTTAAATCCCACAATTGCTTCAATTAATACACCTGATTAGATATTAATGATGATTTTTAACCCTTTCATGCATACTGGTCGCTCCAGTGGACAGTTCTTCTCCAGCTGTTCTCTTGTATATTCGTGAGTTTTGTTTTTTCAGTTCCATATCAGCCGACACAGTGGACACTAATGCATCATCCCATACACAGACATTTATGCCATTACTGGAACTGTGCTGATGATAAACCTGATCTGCACGAACATGTTTGACTGTACATCAAGTGCTTGTTATTGTTATTAGAACATATTATTATTATTATTATTATTATTATCTTCATGAAATGAGTAGTGACTAGTATTAGAGTTGGTTAAAATATGAGAAAACATCAGATTAGCAGCATTAAAAATGTTTTTATTTCATCGTTTTCACCCAATATATCAGTAAATACATGTTTCTTTGCTTCAAAAGCAACAAAGTTACAGACGGTGAACTCACACTCAGTCTGTGTTATGTGACCTTTGTTTTCTGTGGAGAGAAGGAAGACACTGAAGAAATGCAACATGGGGCTAAAAATGACGCAGCAGTTGACTTTTCTGGGAGATAATTGTGAAAAAACATCCATCACATGTTGCTTGGGTGTTTTGTTTTGTCCCAAATCTAAGCACATCTATGATCCAAACTTTTACTGTGACTTTTATTATATCGTAAACATCTGCTTTGGTGGAGGTCTGCGCTCCGAGTGCTTTTCTAGTTGTTTTTGAGTCCAGCAGGTGCACTTCACCAGCCAGATGGGACTCATAGACTCACTTAAAAAAACCCAAAAAAAACCCTCTAATACAACTTAATTAAAGATTTAACAACATACAGAAGTGAGTATAAAAAACAGAACGAGTGGGGGGTCATCTGCCTCTGCTGTCACAGAACTGATCCTCGATAACCAGTCAGAAATGAAATCAGAACGTTTCAAAGACCAAATATTGTCAGTGACAGCAAATAAAGTCTGCTCTCATGGGGGCTATGAGTAAAATCCACTTGTTCCAAATTTGGTCAAATTTATTCCCCTCCATCTTTTAAGATTTTCCATGATTGGCTGTCTTCTTTTTTACCTTTAGAAAAACTGACCTTGGATAAATATAATCGTGGCCATTTTTTTAATGAATTTTGGTCGCCTTTACTCTGTGGTATGGAGAAAGTTTGGGTTTGTCCGTCAAATGCAGAATACTGCCCTGCTACTAACATTTATGTTACAGTATGCATCACCATGCTTATGCTGCTTCCCCTATTATTATTATTATTATTATTATTATTAATTTATTTATTTTAATTTATATTTAGACGTGTATGTTTTTTGGTGTGTTACTTTTGAGTGTGTTTAGCTCAGGGCTGTCAGACTCATTTTAGTTCAGTTCCACTTCCACCCCAAAATGATCTGCAGTGGGCTGGACCAGCAAAATAATAACAGTGAAAAAAGTAAAATTACATTATGATAATGTTTACATCTACAATGTTTCATTAAAAATCTGAATAACATGAACAACTTGAAATGTCTTAAGAAAAACAAATGTAATTTTAACAATATTCTGCCTCAGTTTATCAGATTATCATTTACACATGTGCATTACATCTTACATTACAATTACAAATACACCAAACATATAGTACCAGGTAGAATATTGGTAAAATTGCATTTATTTGTCTTAAGACATTTCAGGTTGTTCATATCTGTTCAGGTTATTCACATTTTTTTGTAAAAGGATAGTTTATTAATGTAAACATTTTCATGTAATTCTACTTTTTTTCACTAAAACAAAGATAAAACCTGCAGTTGTCATTATTTATAGGCTATTGTGATACTATTTTACTGATCTGACCCAGTTGAGATCTGTATGTGGAACCTGAATCAAAATTATTTTTTACACCATTGATTGTTAATATCTTCAGTATAATTCATCCTATGGGCCGGATTTGGCCCCCGGGCCGCATGTTTGACACCTGTGGTTTAGCTGGTTTATTCCTTTAGGGGTGGGGGGGGGGGGGGGGCACAAAGGAGACTACAAAATGTAAGACTCAGTATCCCTAAGTTTGTACTGTATCTGGATGATTCTCTTTTGTGAAATAAAAGATATTTAAAAAAAATACATATATATTACTCCCTAAGCAGCTTGTAAATTATCTGTGCAAAGTTTCCACAGCGCGGTCTTCCCACAGATTTGATGATGCAACTAACCTTTTGGATACAGTAACAGAGCACAGTAAGAATTATGTCCAGGCAAACACATGGAGTTCAGCCATTAGTAATGTGAATAATTACACATCTGCCTCTCCCGCTCCAAGTCAGAGTTTCTGGAATGGAATGCAGAGTATGTGAATATCCTGCATCATGTAGGATGAAGTCGTACCTGTATTTGGTTTGACACATGACTGATCTGAATACAAGCGTCCTGTTGAGCAGCTGCTGGAATAACTCTGCATATGTGACAGTCAGACATGAGCAGCCACTTCAGCATCATTAGTCCCATGTGTGGAAGGAAAATGACCCTTCAGCCTCTCTCTCTCTGTCTCTCTCTCTCTGTCTCTCTCTGTCTCTCTCTCTCTGTCTCTCTCTGTCTCTCTCTCTGTCTCTCTCTCTCTCTCTCTCCTCTCTCTCTCTCTCTCTCTCTGTCTCTCTCTGTCTCTTGTTCTCTCTCCTCTCCTCTCTATCTCTCTCTCTCTGTCTCTCTCTCCCTCTCTCTCTCTTCTCTCCTTCTCTCTCTCTCTCTCTCTCTCTCTCTCTCTCCTCTCTCCTCCCTCTCCTCTCTCTCTCTCTCTCCCTCTCTCTCTCTCTCCTCTCTCTCTCTCTCTCTCTCTCCCTACTCTCTCTCTCTCTCTCTCTCTCTCTCTCTCTCTCTGTCTTGTTTTGATGCTTTACAGAATTTTCTGCGGCTGCTGAAGTCATGCTCTTTGTGTGGGCTCTTCTCTGCCTTTCATCGTTTCATTGAGGTGCAGAACACTAATGGTTTCCAATGATCCAGTTGTAAATGTGAATAAACAAGCCCACAGCTGATTTCCCTCAGAAACATTATATTCCACGCTGAAAAAGCCAAAGTGCGTACTCTGTTAGAGTGGCTTTGGGGACTGGAGAGTCTCCGACGAAAGAGATTAATAAGTAAATAGGCTACGCCGCACAAGAAGTCTAAATATCCCTGTTCAAAGTTGCATGTAAGTATGTGTCTGTGAACATGTGTGATCCGGTCCATGTGCCTCCAGTCGCATGTCGACACTTTAATGCACACACTGACGATACACAGAGACGGCGACTGTAGGAATAATCCTACCATATAACACACGTTCTGTGTCTCATCGCTGTTCCATCACAGGAAGGCGTTTGTTCGCTTTTCCTCAGCCTTCACAGGCCCCATCGCCGCCAAACTCACCAAATGAATACAAACATGAGCTGACTATCGACCAGGCACAATTTTATGTCTGTATTCAAATGTTGTGAGGCATGCTGGGAGATCCGAGCCTCTGTCTACTTTGAATTCTTCATCCCTGCCTCCATACTCATTTTCAGAAGTAGTTCTGCTGCCGTTCATGACGTTTCTACTGTTAGCAGACGATGCTGCAGTGTGAAGGCTGCAGTTCATGAATTTAACCCTTTCATGCATGAATTATGAGAACCTTAAGCAAGATTTTTTTTCCTCAGTGATTTTATTCCTTTTTAGGCATGAAAAAACAATCTGATTAAAATTCTTTTTATGAACCTAACCCAAAAATGTCCACTCAGCTGGATGCCATGTGCTTCATTTTGAAGCAAATAAATATGCATTTATTGACATTCTGCGTCAAAACTATGAAATTTAAAAAGATGAATGCTGCTAATCTGATGTTTTCTCACATTTTAACATACTATTACTAGTCATAAAAACACCCAAACTTTTTGTAAAAAAAAAAACAAAAGCCTTAATTACAGTCTAATAACAATTAACAATTGATTTCCACTCAAACATGTCAGTGCAGATCAGGTTATCAAGAGCAGGAAAGTTCCAGTACTGGTCTGAATGTCAGTGTATTATTATGGGATGGTGCATGAGCGTCCACTGTGTTGGCTGATCTGGAACTAAAACAACAAAAGCCATGAATATACAAGAGAACAGCTGGAGAAGAACTGACCACTGGAGTGACCACTGGAGTGACCACTGTGCATGAAAGGGTTAATCCTGCTGGACAGGCCAAACACATCCATGCTCTTCCCTTCATGCCTCACATGTTGGCTCAAATTATTACCTGCACATGCAGGATTCAGTGGTACTTTACAAATGGATAGTGGTTGCAGACAAGTTCTACTTATCATGTGATCATACAATAGCACCATGAGTACAGTGCCACTAGTCTGAAGAAAAGGGGAAAGTCCACGTTGGAGCCTCTTAGCTGGTTGATATTTAGTTAAACTGCAACTAAAAGTGAATGGATCTACCTGGAACGAAACGATTTTTACTGACTGAGTTGTAATAGTGACATCATGCTTTGTTTAAGTAACAGCAAAAACCTTTGAAATACAAAAAGGAATGTAATGAAATAAAACACCGACACAAAAGTTGGAAACATGACGTTTTAGTAGGTTTACATGAGTGTTGACCTAGATGATTGTCAAATGATTTCAGATTTTTTTCTTTTGTTTATCAACCAGTTGTTAATTCAGGTCTGAATTGTGTTACATCACATGAGTATTTAGTCAGATTTTGCGAACATTTTCATCATCATCAGTCACAACAGCGCTCCTCCACATAAGTGGAAGCATAAAAAATGTGTGGTTTCAAGGTTCCAGGTTCCTTTATTTGTACCCGTGGGTAGATTTGTTGTGCAGTCGAGGTGATTGCTTTGGCATTACAGCAAGACATACGTTGAACATGTTAGACAGGTACTGGATCCAGCTTACAGACAGGACAAAACAGGACAAAAAGTGCAGAGTTCCACCATTCAACAGTATAGCAGCATGGATAAGGAAAAGAATGAAATAAATAAATAACAGCAAATAAATCAAAACAAGATGCAATAAAACACAATAAAAACCCAGAGAAGATAAAAACAGTCTGGGATAAAAAACCAGGATAAGAACATAACATTTAAAATTTGAAGTCACCATAATAATAATAATAATAATAATAAACAGAGCAAAAAAATAGAATAAATAAGTAAAATAAGCTAATGAAGTGCAATGTCACTATTTCTTACACCGCTTTGGCAGAGTTGATTTTATTTCTTTCTTTATTAGGATCCCCATTAGCGGATGCAGGACATCAGCTGCTCTTCCTGGGGTCCTCCCATAACAAACAGACGTAACAGTATACATTTACAAGCACAGAAAGGATGTGATCCATACTGATGTTGCTTAACTACACTGAGCAGTCAAAGAAGTAAATTCATAATAATGAATTGATCGGAATCAGAATCGTGTTTATTGCCATGTAAATAAACAACATACTGATGCTGCAGGCCGGATTGGACCCTTTGTTGGACCGATTTTGGCCCACGGGCCGTATGTTTAACAACTTTAGTCTAATGTATGAGATTTAGGGGCATATTATATGAAAACAGAGATAATATTAATATTTATGTTTTCATCAGTGTCATCATTGAGCATCATTGTGTTTTTGTTACATTAGAATGAGCTGTTTGTACTTACAGGAGTTTGTTTCTGTTTCAGTGGCTGCATTTTCTTTGGCCGCCATAGATAAAGGGTACAACAAGAGCTGCGCTAGTAATCAAACTGCAATTGGAACTGGGAGCTTCTCTGAAAAGGGTTCCTAAAAACTTCAGAAATTCAACCCAGATGTAGACGAATGTTATGAAGCAAGTTTGGAGGCACTGTGGGTCAATTCGAAAAATAAATATTTACTGAGATAAAAGAGAAACTATTTTTCAGATAAAACCCATTTTTATACTATTTTACATTATATTTAACTCAAAAATCTGTATGTGACATGAACAAAAGGACATGAAAATTACACGCTACTATTTTTTAAAATATCTCCTTATTCTCTCACAGGTACATTTTGGGAATTGAACTAATTATGCAAGGCAGAGTGTTCACAAAAATGACCGCTGTTGCAAAATCATTTGTGATTTATATGTGTTTAACTGGACAGGTTCTGCATGTAACACATGTGGACACGATGGGTTACACATGAAACCTGGAATGAAACTGAGATTCATGAAAAACCCACATGTCTGGATTAGAAAAACCACTAGAATCATCAAATTTAACACAGTGTCTTTATTTATAGCGGTATATAAGACCATTTACAGGCATGTTTTCCAGATTAAATGCACTGACTCTTAGGTAGTTTTTCATGTCCCAATTTTGGTCCTATTCTTGGCCCAAAACTGTATTAAAATCCATTAACTTTGGGATGGCTCAGAGCAGGAGTTTACATTTTTTTGCATTTATCTGAGGTCATCATTAGGTCCATCCTGGGTGGAAATATGTCTGAATTTGTCTTTTATCATTGGGTCTAAAAAGCTGTCTTAGTGCTAGGCACCAAAAAAACCCATATTCATAGAAGCACCCACTTTAAAAAAACAAACAAACAAACAAAAAAACCAGTTCCAAAGTCTTTGTTTAACCATTTTGTCATAGTTTCAATAAGCGTATGCAATGCCTCAAAATCCATTTTCAGAATTTTGTGGACACATAACGTTGCTGAACCTAGACCTGACCAGCTGATCATAACACTGCCCCCACAGGCTTGTACTGTAGGCACTAGGCATGATGGGTAATCACTTCATCTGCCTGTGATAAAGGACTTGTCACAGCTCAAACATTTTCATTACTGCAGTAATTATCTAATGGAAGGATCTGAACTATTCAGTGATTTAAATGGACTGTTTCTTTTGTTTTTTTTTGCCAAGTATTGTGTATAATTGCAAAAGGCTGAAAGGGAGTGCAGTGTAAAACATGCATCAAAGCCACTTTTCATTCATCTGTTTTTTTTTCATTTTGTGTATTTACTAGTTCAAAAAAGGCACATTTCAAACTGATGTGTAATCTGTGCATTTTCACTGACAACTTGATAGTCAAGCCAAAACATCCCAGTCATATTACGTGACCTTTTCAACAAATTGCACAGCCATAGACACGAGGATGAATTGTGAAATACAATAATTCTCCCTCCCCAGGGTGAGATTTGAAAAAGCAGCAGCTAAATATCTCACAGAAATAACAGTGAGTCAGTATAATCAGGTTTCCATCCATCCAAAACCCGATACACACTCCTGCTGCTGTACACACTCGACCCAATAACAAAGCAAACTGTTTTCTGATACAGGACTCTGAGCTCCACAGTCCACGTAAACATGAGGTAAACACCGAGGCAGTGATGAGGTCACTTCCAAAAGCTCTGTTCGACCTGCAGCTGCTGCCACAGTGTCTCTGCAGAAGAGCAGAAGAAGACAGAAGGACGCTGCACCGCCTCCTGACGGCCACTAGGGGGCACATGCACAGACTGAGAACTGTAGCAGAGTTTAGGAACATCACACACAACTATAGAGGGTCTGCACAGCCGCACCCCCCCAGGCCACACCCCTCTAAGCCCAGGCCCCGCCCCTCGTCAGACTGTTTAAACCAACCTGCTCAACATGACGGAGTATAGCAGTAAACACAGCCAGAGAAAAGGACCATGGGAAATCTGAAATTAAATGAAGGACAGTTGGACTGGACATGGATCTGGACCAGCTACCAAAGAACAAGTGGTCCATGAACACTGACATGTGGACACAAATGGAGGATCCAGACCTGATCCAGGGTCTAAAACTAGGGCCCAGAACCAGCTGATCCAAAGTGCATTTCCAGTAGAGTGAGGACCAGTGTCGGCTGCTGGTCTTTCAGACAGGGGAAGCTCACTGTCACTTACATAAAAAAAGTCCAGTTCTTTAAACATAAATTCGTCCTCCGTTCCTTTTTCAGAAAATGCTCAGTGACCTTATCGTACCAACTAAACAAGAAAACGCTGAAATTCTGTTAAATTGAAACAAGGAAGTACAATGAGTGTGTTTTCTTCCAGGTCAGTAAATGAACAGTTCATTTGGTTTGTGTGATTTCCCAGCAGAATGTGTGACATATTAAACTGAACTGTGTCAGTGAAGGAGCAGATCTGAAAACAGCTGTCAATCAAACCACATTCAGCCTTTGGACTGATCCTCCAATCAGCATGTGGAAGCTCAGCGTCCGGCCCGGCCGAGCTCCGCCCACAGCTCCATTCACCCCCAGAGACGCCAAGCGTCCGGGGGCGGGACAACATGGTGTCATTTATCCAGTTAGCGTCGGTTTAAAGCAGTTCCACTCAGTCCCATTGAAGTGCATGGACGCTGAGCGTCTACGGACAAATGCACTGAGAAGATGGAATGAACAAACACAGACACGGGAATGGAGGAGAAGTGAACAACATCCAGTCCACTGATCTGGGATCAAACTGATTCTGAAACAACTGGTCTGAGAGATGAACGTGTTCCAACACATTTGGAGTCAATGAAATGAAAACAACTGAACAGATTTGAGCATTTAATTTTGGTAATTTTAGGGGAAGCTGAGCTTCCCCTGCAGTCTGACAGGAAACACCTCTGCCGTGGACTGACCCCAGTGAATCTATGCAGGATCTACTGGGACTGAGCAGATTTACTGAGTAGAGTCTAGTTCAGATCCAGTCCTTTATCCAACACAGATACTGCTGTGGACCAGCAGGGCACCACTGCATTCTGGGAAATTAGCAGATTTACACCACCTGGTTTAAATGAACATATTCTGATAATATTATGGCTTTAGTGTCGGAATATGAGGACTTTAATCTCATAAACAAATGATATTTTTGTTAAATTATTTTATTTTATTTTTTTAACTATGACTTTCTTCTCATAACATTGTGATTCTTTTTGTATTTGACTTTATTCTCATAAAATTCCAGGTTTTGTCTCCATATTTTCTGCCTTTCTTCTGGTAGTGCCCAGTGTTTTTCTTTTCTTCTGTGGTCCTAATACTCCGTCGTAGCTTTATTCTCCAGTTCCCCGTATTTGTAAAACTAGGTTGGCCTCAGTTTCAGTTTTTACTAATATGTAGGAGCACAAGGTTCACAATCACAAAATGAGACAAAAACCAGGAAAGATCTGATCATGAAACCAAGAGCTGCACTAAGAAGGACGTTGCCAAAACAATAGGTCATTTCAGGTCTGATTGGAGCCAAAAATACAGCATCAGTGAATGTTAGCTGACACCAAACAGGATCCACAGATCTAGGTTTGGTTTCCTGGGTTTGTGGATCCATCTGCTTCTCTTTTCTTTGTCTTTGGGTGTCTGTAAACGATAGCTCCCACTGCTTTAAGAACCTGAAAATACAATCAACCAACAACAGCTCTGACACATTTTTATTCAATATAGTTCTTCAGTTTAGACAGGATTGAAGCTGTCACTCATCTGCCTCTGTCTGACACTCAGTGGGCGGAGCCACAGTGACTTCCACTAGTGCTGACGTCACGTGCAGACCCTCTGTAGCAGAAGTGGATGTAGGACGGACATGACACTAGAAACACAAAGACGGTCACATGAAGGTTTTATCATCGTCTGCTTCCGTCTCAGTGTCTGTGCTGGAAACATATGCAGTGTGTGTGTGTGTGCGTGTGTGTGTGTGTGTGTGTGTGTGCGTGTGTGTGTGTGTGTGTGTGTGTGTGTGTGTGCGTGCGTGTGCGTGTGTGTGTGTGTGTGTGCAGCTGATCAAGGGCAGTCTGTCAGTGTGTGAAGGTGATGAGTACAGTCCGTCCCAGGAGGTCTGGTCCTGCTGGGGGGGGCAGAGGAAAGCGGACACAGACTGTGACGGCTCTGTTCATGCCATCTCCATTTCTTTCTTTCTTTCTGTTTTTTTTTCTTTTTGTCTGTACCTCTCCATCTGAAATCCTGTGTTCTTTTCTCAACACATCTGTTCTCACCACCTTTGCCTCAGCTGTCTGTGGATGTGGAGGACAGGTGTGTGTGTGTGTGTGTGTGTGTGTGTGTGTGTGTGTGTGTGTGTGTGTGTGTGTGTGTGGTGTGAAGCACAGCTCTGCTCTGATCCAGCATCACTGACCAACCTGGGACTGACCACCACCCAGGCACTGAGGAGGAGGACTGACCGACTGACGGTCTTTCTTTCTTTCTTTCTTTCTTTCTTTCTTTCTTTCTTTCTTTCCTTGTCTTCATTGTATAAAGTATCAGAAAACAGTGAAAACAGGAAATGTTTGAATGCAAACAGCTGGAATCAAAGAATTTAGACTTTTGTTCTTGTAGAATGACCCAAACCATTTGTTCTCAGTCCAAACCGTCAGTTCTGAAATAAGTGAATCATCCCAGACTGTTGCAGTTCTACAGACGCTGGTAAACAAAGGCTGCAGGTTCAGAGTTTCACAGGTGGAGTTCCAGTTGTCATTTCTGTTCTGAGACTCAGAGTGGAGACACTGACACTAGGACTGTGGGTGCAGGTTTCATCTGAACTAACAGGGGACACATTCAGGGGGGTCTGGGTCTGGGTCTGGGTCTGGGGTCTTTTCTCAGAACATTCAGCAAACACTTAATGTCCTGTGCTCATGGGGAATTTTTTTTCATTTACATAAAAGACACAAAATTCAATTGAAGCAAATGTGCTTTTTTTCCTCCTTAAACCTATTTGATGACAAAAGGTGTTGATGCTCCTCATGTTTCCTGTAGTTTAACATTTATCGAAGCTGTTTTTAACTGAAAATCCGACTCTGAAATATCAGTCCATGCATTTGTAACAAGCAGACTAGATTACTGGAATGGTTTATTCACTGAACTCCCAAAATCAAGTATTCAGAGGTTACAACTCATTCAAAATGCAGCTGCGCGTATTCTCACTGGTACCAAGAAGTATGGACACATCCCCCTTCTTAAATCTGTGCACTGGTTAAAACAAGAATCGATTTCCAAACCCTGCTCCTGGTTTACAAAGCAGTGCATGGCCTTGCACCTCAGTACATCCCAGATCTGCTCATCATTTACATCCCAGCAACAACACTCCAGTCAACAGGCGGGGGCAACTTACCCGTTCCTCACACCAGATCCAAGAAAGGGGAGGGGGCTTTTAGTGCATATGCCCCCCAAACATGGAACACCCTGCCTGATACAGTTAGACATGCACATCAGGAGACGTTTGAAAAAACAGATTAAAAAAGGTCTGTTTGTTCAGCAGCGTTCTGCTGCGCTGTGTGCATGTGTGGGTGTGGGGGATGCGCGCATGTGCCAGTTTCAGTGTGTGCATAAACGATTGTTTCATCCGTGTATCATTTGTTCATTTGTTTTTCAATTTAAAATAAAAAACACTCATTTTTTGGTTTTTCATTTTCAAAACCACAATGAAAAACAGATAACAGTTCATTTTTCCATTTCCTGATTTTGTGCTCAAATGAAAAATGGAAAAAACAGATAACGACCGTTTCATCCGATTTTGCCATTTTTAATAAAGTTAAGTTGTCTGACCCGTAATTAGTCATTACAAGGAAAAAAATAAACAAATGGAATTTTCCAAATTAACGAGATACTGTTTTCTGAAAATTTAAATTCGGCTCTGTTTTTCTGAATGAATTAATTCAGAAAAAACAGAGCCAAATTAATTTTTGTGTGAATGCGATACACTTCCGTCTGTATCAAACAGCTGCTTAATTATAGTAAAATATTCCTCCAGTCCGGCCAGGATTCTGGTTGTTTATTTTTCAAATGAAATTTCTGTTTTTTCAGGTTATTCACATCTTTTTTGTAAAATATAAATATTTCATAACTTAATTGGGTTTTTTGTACTGAAACAAAATGGAAAAACTTGGATTTGTCATTATTTATAGGTTATTAAGTCTATATTTACTGGTCTGGCCCGCTTGAGATCAAACCGGGCTAAATATGACCCTGAACCAAAATGAGTTTGACAGCCCTGATTTAGAATATAGTTTCCTGAAAAATAACTGTTTTGGACACAAGAGGTTTCGCCCGGCAGCCACGCTGTGCAAAATTCCAACCATAATGCACATCCATACGAATATACGTATAAATGACCCACTGACATTGAGCGCTGTGACAAAAGGAACCCAATTCACAGAAGAACACTGTATAAAATAATGCAATAATTGTATTTATAATAGCCGTAGAAACATCTTTCATTTTACAGTATTGACTTAATGCTGCAGCGAATTCATTCTGGGCTTATTTCAGTCTTTTATTCCTCCATTTTTCTCCATTCATTGTCCACAGTCAGCGTGTACCAGTCTACCAGTTTGAAGCCACTTCTTCTTGGTCTGCATATTGGAAAAAGAATCACAGTTGCTTTTTTTTTTTTTTTTTTTTTTTTTGCACGACTGCTCATTCAATATTTTATGGATCCATGTTCACCTTCCGACAATGAAAAGTGTTACCAGCAGCAAATCTGTCATGGCAGCAAACCATCTTCTAATCCCAGTGCGAGAGATGGCGTTCCTGACATGAAAGCGCTTCACAGAGCTGAGCTGCTGCCGCGTATTTGTGTCTTCAAACAGATTTTAACGGCCATTGTTGGACCCTAAAGAAAGACAGGCGGAGAATTCCTGATGAGGAGACAATCTGTCCTGAAGAAAATGTTGACGGCTCACAGTGTGGGAGATGTTATTGGTGATGATGGCTGGAAACAGGACAACACTAGTAAATTCTGGTCACAACAATCATATCAGCCATGGCTTTTTTTTTTTTTTTCCCAACACCCTCGGCTCTTGCTTCCCAGGGAGCTGTTGGCATTCTGCTTATCTGGTGCATAACCTTGCCACAGATCTGGCAAACCCATCTGGCATCTGGCTGGTGGTGATTGGTGCAGACGGGGGGGGGCAGATGGTGGGAGGATGGTCAGCTGTCTGTTTTGGGTGCTGTTTAAATCCAAACATTCCATTATGGGTGCAACGCTAAAGCTAAAGGTTTTGCCAGTATAGACAGGACATCCACAGCTCATCTAACAAATAAAAACCCAGTGCCACTTTTGTGGCAGTTCCCAAAGGAATTTTTCTCTATTTCAAACCTTTCTTAGTGATTTATCACCATTATTTATTATCTTTGTATTTTGCATTTTTTTTCTGTAAAAATCAGGTATTTTCCTATATTTCATTTAGTGATCATGTAGAACAGGGGTGTCAAACTCATTTTAGTTCAGTTCCACATTCAGCCCAATATGACCTACAGTAAAATAATAAGTGAAAAAGTAACATATTATGAAAATGTTTACATTGACAAATTTTCCTTAAATAACATGAACAACCTGAAATGAATTAAGAAAAATAAGTGCAATTTTAACCATATTCTGCCTCAGTTTATCATTTACACACATGCATTATGACGTACATAAAACATTTAGTAACAGGCAGAATGTTGTTAAAATTACATTCATTTCTTTTAAGACATTTCAGGTTGTACATATTAATTGTAAAAGGATAGTTTAGAAATGTCAACATTTTCATGTAATTTTACTTTTTTTTTTTTTTTTACTAAAACAAAGATAAAATTTGCAGTTCCATTATTTTTAGGTTATTATGACAATAGTTTACTGGTCTGATAATCTTAAGATAATATTGGTCTGTATGTGGAACCGTAACTAAAATGATTCTGACACCATCTTTAGTGTCATTTTTGAATTTCATCCCACGGGCCGGATTGGACCCTTTGGCGGGCTGGATTTGGCCCACCGGCCGCATGTTTGACACCTGTGATATAGAATGGACATTAAAGCTCAGATTAAAGTTGAGTGTTATTATATCAAAAATAGAGAAAACTGAACAACATCAATGATCATGATTAAATTTTGGTGGTGATCGGGGGTGGGGGGGGCGGAGGGCGCTGTCTTTTCTAGAAAAGCACTCGTAGAGCGCAGACCTCCACCAGATCAGTGGACCCCCCCCCCCCATCACCACCAACATTTAATCATTTGTCCTTGTGTCAGTATCAACATTTCCTGAAATTTTCATCCACATCCGTCCATAACTTTTGGAGTTATCTAGCACACAGACAGACACACAGACAGACACACAGACAGACACACAGACAGACAGACAGGCAGGCAGACAGACACGCACACAGACAGACACACACACAGACAGACAGACACACACACACAGACAGACAGACACACACACAGACAGACAGACACACACACACAGACAGAGACACAGACAGACACACACACACAGACACACACACACACACACACAGACACACACAGACAGACACACAGACAGAGACCAGACACACAGACACACACAGACAGACAGACACACAGACAGACAGACACACAGACACAGACAGACACACACACACACAGACACACAGACAGAGACACAGACACACAGACAGACACACAGACAGACAGACACAGACAGACAGACACACAGACAGACAGACAGACAGACACACAGACAGACAGAACACAGACAGACAGACAGACAGACCAGCGCTGACAGAAACAGAAGCTCGTTGGTGGAGGGGACAATAACAGCAGTGCTACCAGTACTAATGCACAGCTCTGTTGTTTCCTCCACCACCACATCATCGTCAGCCCAAAGTGTGCAGCGGCAGCAGAGACGCTTCCACACACAGACGCTGGTCTGATCTCAGAAACAGTCCTGACAGATGACGGTGGCAGTGCTGCTCTGGCACCATGACAGAACCAGTTTAACTCACATATGACTTCAACTGTTTATTTATAGCACGGTTGTACTGTATACGCTTCATCTGTGCATCTGTTTATGTGATGTTTTCCCTTCGTAGGTTGTTTTATCTTTTGTTTTTGTGGTATTACTGAGTTATGAATAACTTCTTTATAGGACTGATATTGGCTTTTGTTTAAAACGGAATTCTGCATTTTCAAACATTCCCGTGGTCTACATAAACTGTAAATGCTCTGCTTGGCTCTGAATTCTTCATTAATTAACTCCACAGGTCCATCTTCAACCCTATTTCTGAGCAAAGACAGTAGAAAGGTTTGTTTTGAGCACTGGCCCTTTAAATGCAAATGAGCCACTTCAGGCCCCGCCCCTCCAGGTTGTTGACCGTGTTTTCTGTCCGTTTCAGCCACTTGTGTCCGTTAATACAAGCAACAACTCAACAGTTTAGGTAATCGGCTCGAAGTTTATGACACATTTTCAGTTTTTACTACAGCCGCTGCTGCTGACAAACTATTATGTTGGAAGTCTTGACCTTATATGTGCAAATGTTGTGACCTAACTAGTTATAAAACGATACAAAGTTAGCAGGAATGAAACGGGCTGTAGAAATCCACTCGATTTTTTTCCAGAATGAATATAAAGATAGTTTTGCAGCATCGGAGGGTTCAAATTCAAACTTTATGAACTATTAGGGTCCAAATACAAATAAATAAACTAAGAAAAGTGGGTTAGCAAAATATGAGCCCTTTAACAAAACACATTTAATTAGACAAAAATTGAAAATAAGATTATGTCTTTAGTTATTGTTTTTGTTAATATGTACATTTATTGAGGTATATTTTGGCATTACATGTTATATTCTTCTGAAATTTTCAGTTCTTTGGTAGGTGTTTGTCCTGCACTGTAAAAAATGACTGTAGAATTAACACCAAAAAAGTGGTAAAATTGCAACATAAAAAAACTGTAAGTGACAATACAATGCAAAGTTGGTATTTGAAAAGATTTTTGTGTTAACGATTAAATCAAATACGCTGTAGTTTTTACAGGAAGAGTATGTGAACAAAACCAGATTTGTTTGAAGAAATGATGGATTTGTATTGTTTTTAGAAAAAAACTGGACATTGAAATACAATGTGGTGCTGTTTAAACTGCAAAGACCATAATGTTGAAATAACAGCATATTTGCTTTTTATTATATATAGATATATGACAGTACAGGCCAAAAGTTTGGACACCTTCTCATTCTTACATTTTCTTTATTTTCATGACTATTTTCATTGTAGATTCTCACTGAAGGCATCAAAACTATGAATGAACACATGTGGAATTATGTACTTAACAAAAAAGTGTGAAATAACTGAAAACATCTCTAATTCTAGTTTCTTCAAAGTATCCACCCTTAGCTCTGATGACTGCCTTGCACACCTTGGCATTCTCTTGATGAGCTTCCAGAGGTAGTCACCTGAAATGGTTTCCACTTCATAGCTGTGCCTTGTCAGGGTTACTTAGTGGAATTTCTTGCCTTATTGATGGGGTTGGGACCATCAGTTGTGTTGTGCAGAAGTCAGGTTGATGCACAGCTGACAGCCCTATTGGACAACTGTTAGAATGCATATTATGGCGCGAACCAATCAGCTAAGTAAAGACAAACGAGTGGCCATCATTACTTTAAGAAATGAAGGTCAGTCAGTCTAGAAAATTTCAAAAACTTTGAATGTGTCCCCAAGTGCAGTCGCAAAAACCATCAAGCGCTCCAACGAAACTGGCTCACATGAGGACCGCCCCAGGAAAGGAAGACCAAGAGTCACCTCTGATGCTGAAGATAAGTTCATCTGAGTCACCAGCCTCAGAAATCGCAAATTAACAGCAGCTCAGATTAGAGACCAGATGAATACCACACAGAGCTCTAGCAGCAGACACATCTCTACAACAACTGTTAAGAGGAGACTGCGTGAATCAGGCCTTCATGGTCAAACAGCTGCTAGGAAACCACTGCTCAGGAGAGGCAACAAACACAAGAGATTTATTTGGGCCAAGAAACCCAAGGAATGGACATTAGACCAGTGGAAATCTGTGCTTTGGTCTGATGAGTCCAAATTTCAGATCTTTGGATCCAACCGCCGTGTCTTTGTGCGACGCAGAAAAGGTGAACGGATGGATGCTACATGCCTGGTTCCCACCGTGAAGCATGGAGGGGGAGGTGTGATGGTGTGGGGGTGCTTTGCTGGTGACGCTGTTGGGGATTTATTCAAGATTGAAGGCAACCTGAATCAGCATGGCTACCACAGCATCCTGAAGTGACATGCCATTCCATCCGGTTTGCGTTTAGTTGGACCATCATTATGTTTCAACAGGACAATGACCCCAAACACACCTCCAGGTGTGTGAGGGATATTTGACCAAGAAGGAGAGTGATGGAGTGCTGCGCCAGATGACCTGGCCTCCACAGTCACCGGACCTGAACCCGATCGAGATGGTTTGGGGTGAGCTGGACCGCAGAGTGAAGGCAAAAGGGCCAACAAGTGCTAAGCATCTGTGGGAACTTCTTCAAGACTGTTAGGAAACCATTTCAGGTGACTACCTCTGGAAGCTCATCAAGAGAATGGCAAGAGTGTGCAAACAGTCATCAGAGCTAAGGGTGGATACTTTGAAGAAACTAGAATATAAGAGATGTTTTCAGTTATTCACACTTTTTTGTTAAGTACATAATTCCACATGTGTTCATTCATAGTTTTGATGCCTTCAGTGAGAATCTACAATGAAAATAGTCATGAAAATAAAGAAAATGTGAAGAATGAGAAGGTGTGTCCAAACTTTTGGCCTGTACTGTAGTGTATATATATATATATATATATATATATATAATATATATATATATATATATATATATATTTTTTTTTTACAGGGTGGGGAAGCCAAATGTACACTGAACATTTAGTTGTTTTTTCTCAGCAGACACTACGTCAGTTGTTTTGAACCCAAACATATACTGATGTCATAATCATACCTAACACTATTATCCATACCTTTTCACAAACTTTTGCCCATATGAGTAATCAGGAAAGCAAACGTCAAAGAGTGTGTGATTTGCTGAATGCACTCGTCACACCAAAGGAGATTTCCAAAATAGTTGGAGTGTCCATAAAGACTGTTTATAATGGAAAGAAGAGAATGACTATGAGCAAAACTATTACCAGAAAGTCTGGAAGATACTAAAGAAGAATGGGAGAAGTTGTCACCCCAATATTTGAGGAACACTTGTGCAAGTTTCAGGAAGCGTGTGAAGGCAGTTATTGAGAAAGAAGGAGGACATAGAATAAAAACATTTTCTATTATGGACATTTCTTGTGGCAAATAAATTCTCATGACTTTCAATAAACTAATTGGTCATACACTGTCTTTCAATCCCTGCCTCAAAATATTGTACATTTTGCTTCCCCACCCTGTACATGCATCTACATGTTTAAACTGTTCAATCTACATGTTACTCTGTAAATATGTTTACAGTTGGATGTGTTTTTTACAGTATTGTTCTAGAAACCACAGTTGCCAGTTTTTTCCCGTAAAAACAACAGGATTTTTTTTTTTTTTACAGTGTGTTGTGACCATAGATTCTTTTACACCTTTGATGAATAACTTTGGTTGGAATCTGAAACACCGGCCCAAACATCAGCCTTTAAACTTGAAAGAAACTATGAATTGACATTTATTGTCATAACTGTCAGTACTGACTAATGAGAAAATCTACTGTGAGAATATTTTGGCTGCGTCTGACTGAATCTGATCTCTCATCTTCCTTATTCTGTAGACCAGAACATAATAAAAGTAAAAAACAGTCATATTGAACTTATTGTGCTAAACAACACTGTGGTTTGGAAATTGTGATTTTGATAATATTTGGATGAACTGTGGTCTTAACAGCTTCCTTTGTTCATCTGACTCGTCTCTGGTTTGATTTCAACACGTTTTTGAAGTTGGAAAATCAGCTTTAATCCTATTTGAACTCTGATAAACAAGAGACAAAGGCAGCTGCTCTGAGGTCAGCTGTGTAGTGTCTTCTTCAAATGCATTCAGTCTCATGCTCATAACCCTACTGACCAGATGAACCTGCTGAACCTGGGGGGGGGGGCAGTGTGTGTGTGTGTGTGTGTGTGGGGGGGGTCCGTCCTTATACTCACAGATGCCTCTCCTCCATTTCTGCTCCTCATGTATCCACTTTGGAGGCTAATGACCTATGAAATGTCTCCTGGTCCAAGTGTGGAGGTCATTCACATGAGGAGTGTGTGCGTGTGTGTGTGTGTGTGTGTGTGTGTGTGTGTGTGTGTGTGTGTGTGTGACAGGACACATCATGTGATAATCGGGTGGATTCAATCAAGTGAACCAAAGTGCACATTATCCATGACTCTGCTGTAAATACACAACAAATGACCTGTTTGTGTAAGTGTACAGGCACTAAACTAAACTTTGACTGTCTTCAGTCTGAATTAAGCACAAAATCAATAAATAATCCATCAACTTTATCAGGAAGCGGTCATGTTTTTCCTTAAAACTGAAAAGATTAGATCAGGGTTGTCAAACTGATTTCAGTTCAGTTTCACATTCAGCTAAATGTGATCTGCAGTGGGCCGAACCAGTCAAATAATAATAGAATAATGTATAAATAATGTCAATTCCAAACTTTTCTCCATCTTTTAGAGCGAGAAAAGTTAATTTACATTATGAACAGGTTTACATCTACAAACTATCCTTTCAAAAGATGTGAATAACATGAACAAACTGAAAAAATCCATGTAATTTGAACACTATTCTGCCTCAGTTTATCATTAACACATGTTCATTAGAACTTACAGATCACAGTGGATCTACAAACACACAAGACATTTTGTAAAAAGCAGAATCTTGTTAAAATTGTGCTTGCTTCTCTTAAGACATTTTAAGTTGTTTATATTTGTTCAGGTTATTTACATTTTTTTTGCAAAATTATATTTTTTTAGTGTAAATACATGAAAATATTTACATTTACAAAGAGAAAAATGTGCAGTTGTCATTATTTCTATGTTCTTATGATAGTATTTGACTGGTCCTGTCCACTGCAGACTGAATTGGTCTGAATGTGGAACCTGAACCAAAAGGATTGTTCATATCTTCAGTGTAATTTTTGCATTTCACAAATTCATCCCCAGGGCCGGACTGGACCCTTTGGCGGGCTGGATTTGGCCCCCGGGCTGCATGTTTGACACCTGTGGATTAGATACACATTGAATGGATCAATGGGGAAGTTTAATGTGTTATGGCATCCTTTTATTTCTTATGTAGAACAGCTGACAATGCACACTGACTCTGGATAATGTGTGCTGTGTACAAAGTGATGGGGTAATTACATAATGAAACCCTTTGAATTACATTTTTTTTTTTTTTTGTGGCATTTTATACCTCTGTTATATGTTCAGTGTTTGTCTGACTTTTTGTAGTTTGAAAGACTGAATAAAATACATTGATCAAAAAAAAAAAAAAAAACTTTATCAGAAAGCAAAACATCTGTAACTCTGAACCCCGTGTTTGAAGTGAAACCATACTCTCTGTTTTGGATTTACCCTCCAGATCAGCCATAATCTGATCCTGTTTAATCCAGGTTTAGTCCGTATTCTTTTGCAGTTTGTGTGATGTGCAGCTTTTTCCTTCAGCTGGACAAAAATGACCAAATAAAGACTTCAGATAGTGAAGAGTGACTAAATCAGGCTGCTTTGGTTCTGGCTCCTGAACTCCCACATGCAGTGAGTCTGATTCACACAGATGTGAGTAATGTTAGCGAATAAAAACATGTGGCTCATAGTAAAAGTCTGATGGGACAAATTAGGCCTGAGTCTAGATCGTTAACGAGGGTAATTAATATAGGTAGTACTAAGAAAAGGTGGACATTTAACATTCACCTGTTAAAATACTGCAATTAAATGGTCCAAAATAATGCAAAAATTAGTTTCTTATCAGATTACAACAACAATCCAACCATCCCACACAGACTAAGACTCTAGAAACAAGTAGTTTGTTTATAACCTGCCAAGATTTTATAAAAAGTAAAAAAAAAGTGTCAGATCATGGATGGCGATACTGTCTGTAAAGATCATCATTTGGTGTTTTGGCCAGATTACTCTGTTCCTCATGTGATTTATCTACTTCTACTGCTTATTGTTAATATATTGACGACCTTTAACCCCTTATAGTTCACTCATAGAAATACTCTGAAACTCAAAATATCAACCTTAGTGTGTTACTGGAGGACAGAACAAGACTTTACTACTTTTGTGTAATTTTTCAAAATTTTTTATTATGTAGAAATCAAGGTCAATGACGTTATATTACCATGTATATTTTATATATATATATATATTATATATATATATATATATTATATATAATATATATATATATATATATATATATTTCATGCATGGTATGATCATTTTAAATGATGTGTGTTTTGTACTTGTACTGTAATGTTGTGGAAGAGGCCAACCGGGGACTGGATTTGAGAATTAGCACTAACTATAAACTCTATATGCATCACATCAGCTGCAAATTTGTAACTATGTTTGGCATTGGCCCTGTCAAACAAACAAACAAACAAATAAAGAAATAAATCTGGTTCCTCACCCATACTAAGTGGCCCAAAAAAAAAAAAAATCCAAGAAATAAATTTAAAAAATACAAGAAAAACACATGTAAGGTGAAAGGAACATGTGTTTCAGAACATTATAACATGACTTTTACTGCATTCCAACAACAGAAGTGCTGCTCCAGACCCCTGTCCACATCCACAGGATCCCCTTGAACATCATTCCTTACGTTAGTACCATTACTTCATGGTACCGAACAAAGCAGGTTCATGCAGAGGTGGACCTTACAGACCCTGGAGACCACATTGGACCTGAGATTGTTGACCCACTGTCCTCACTGGAACTGGTAATGCATGCAGAGATGACTAAAAATAGTCACTTGCCCGATAAAAAGTTCAAATAAATCGTAGTCTCTACTAAATCCATAAAATGTAGCATGTAACAGACACAACCCATGGTCCAGTCAGAGTCATGTGGAGGTGCTACTGCGAACCACACTGACACTGTAGCCTGAGGCGCTGCCACATACTGAAGCAGTCACTAATGACCTCTCCTGGACATTTACTTTTCCATACTGTTCATACAGAAATGGATTAAAATGTGAGAGTCTGAAATGGTGGGACAAATAAATCTAGTGTTTTAATGTGGATCACACTGTGCAAGAGCTTTCTTTTTCTGGCTCTCCATTCCCTGGACTGTTGTTTATTTCCATCCTTTCTGAAGCTGCATGAGAGGAGCTTTTCATGCGCTCTATCTGATGAAAGCAGGCTGGTCGGCCATTTGATAGAACTGCATTGTTGTGAGTGTTTCTTGGCCTGAGTGGGGCTGTCGGAGCTGAACGTGGGCTGATGTAACGTTGCCAGTGAAGCTGCAAAGGCTGCTGGATGTTGTGGAGGTTCCACCTGTCGAGACGCATTAACATGTTCTTACGTTCATCTCGCGTGTCGGCTGCTCAGAGATGACATGGCTCTGGCTTTGATGTGATGCAATTAGGGGTTGTATGCTTGGAGGGATTATAGCTCTAGAGGTAATAAACATACACTGTCATGCTTTGTGCTGATGGCGCTCCAAGTGAACATACTGCAACGCTAAAACAATGCAAGGAGCCGTGTTGGTGGGCAATGGGAGGTGAGAAGGTGTTTTTTTAACTACATCCAATTTAATTCACCTATGGAATGAGTAATGCTGCAAGATGCACAACAGTATATATATGCAGCATCAAATTTAAAGGTGCGGGAGACTTTCCTGACCACTTTTTCATCACATCTGTCAAACCTCAGTCATATCCTCAGTATCACCAATCTGGAAGTCTGTCTGTCATTACTTACCTAAATCTCTTGCATTATGGTGAACAGTTCTGAAGTGAACCCTAAACTGGTCCCAGTTGGACCCGGTGGATTTGGAAAGTGCTTTGGGCACCATGAAGGAGGAGAAAATGAGCTAAAGAAGTGCAGAACATTTACCATTTAAATCCAGTGTTCAGTCTACATGTTTAAACTGTTCAATCTACATGTTACTCTGTAAATATATTTACAGTTGGATGTGTTTTTAATGGTCCTGGGCAACAACTGAAATTCTTAATCACAATTAATCATTTGGATTTCTGTGATTAATCATGATTAATCGCATAGTTATGGGGGGGGGTTTGCCAGCATCAACAGCGTGTATTTCCTTTCAGTGATATTTCAGACTGCAGTACTCCGCTGATCAAAATAATTGCACATGTCAGTGCTTCCAAACACCTGTGTCCCCCCCACCACCACCACCATCTGAAGACATTTCAAATGAACATGTCCATGGAACAGACCGCTACTGTTACACATGTTTATGTCCACACATGTTTATTTACACTTGTGAGTGATTGACAGGAGTCTTAAGCCCACCCCAAATGCTGTCATTGGTTGAAACACATGCTGACACCGATTGTCAAACCAACCCTGATCCACATCCTCCTGTTCCAAAAAAAACCCCAAAAAAACATCCCCCTGTTCCTGGTACCCATGGTTTACCTACAAGTGTTCACAGAGCCACGGCAACGCACTGGAAAAAGAATATGTGATGTTCAGGTGTTCAAAGTAAACAAAGGCAAAGGGGGCCCTCTAGTGGAGAGAATAACTAACGTATGTTTTGTCCTTGCGGTGTTCCCGTAGTCAGTTCAGACATAAGAAGGAACTAACAGACACGTTTCTTTCACTCTGTTTGTATGGCCCCAAAAACGTTTGTCTGTGAGTATTTTCTGTTCAGTTGTTGTCAGAATGAATAGTATCAAATATCTCTGATGTGAACCTTTGTTGCTGGATAAAAAGATGTTGTAAATCTTAAATTAATCTGTAAATGCTAATCGTTAGCGTGTCTATGGATTTTCCCATTCAAGTTAGCATTGAGTTAGCGATCTTTTACCCATTCATTTAAATGTCTAATGCCATGTAAATGTACTAAGGCAGTGAACAGAACTCAGACAGATTTAGTTTGTATGTGTCAGTTTTACAGTGAGTCTACAGGAACAGATTTGGACACAAGTTCTGGGCGTCCATCTTTTCTTGGTAAACCTGTTGTCTATCTGCAGCTAATTGCTACACGCACACAAGCAGAAGAATAGGGGTTAGAATAAAACAGCATTAAGGAGAGAAAAAATTGTTGGCATTATTTAATGAATGCGTTAACGCAGTAATAACGCATTAACTTGCCCAGGCCTAGTTTTAAACAGTATTGTTCTGGTAACCACAGCTGCCAGTTTTTTTTCCGTAAAAACAACAGGATTTTTCTTGCAGTGTGGGACACTGTGTGAGGTTTGCTCAACTTACCTTTTTGTTGTTGTTGTTATGCCTGTTGACTGTCTCCAAATTTGACTAAATCAGGTGCAAAGTGAAAACAATAGTGTCATGTAAATTAACACCGTCAAAGTAAATAAGTTGTATGAAAACACTATTTTATGACCTGTAGGCTAACATTTGAAAGAAACGTACAGCTACTGACATGAACTTTACGTACTGTTTTTCCTATGACAGAAAACTGCAGTTGTGAGTGAAACATTACGTTAACATTCCATTCCATTCTACCATGAAGTTTCCCAGTACAGTAACTGGGCCGTTAGTGCATCTGGGCTCCATGATCCAATGTTAGCACTGATTTTGTACAGGGCCATATGGTGATAGCCGGCCTTTTACGGAGCCCAGCTAGCATGAATTAGTGTGTTTATGCATTTTGTGGAATTGACATTCCATTTCATTTATTCACATGTCTATTAAAAGAACGTAGTATAAAAACATAAAATTTTGCATATACATTACATGAAAAATGGACACCCTGGGAAGCTGAAGAGCTTTTTGAGAGAAAGCACAAAGAATAAGTAACACCTGTAACAAACAGTACAACACATTCTACAGCAGGGCTGTCAAACATGCGTCCCGGGGGCCAAATGCGTCCCGCCAAAGGTTCCAATGCGGCCTCTGGGATGAATTTGCAAAGTGCCAAAATTCCACAGTCCAGGCTGTGGAACTCATTTTAGTTCTGGTTCCACATCCAGACCAATCTGCTCTACAGTCAAATAATAACAGCAGAAGAACCCACAGTTTGATGTGAAAAAATAATATTACACTATGCCTTTAAATAATGACAACTTCACATTTTTGTCTTTATTTTAGTGCAAAAAATAACATTAAATTCTGAAAATATTTCCATTTCCAAACTCTCCTGTACCAATAAAATGTGACTAACCTGAACAAATGTGTCCAACCTGAAATGTCTGTATTAAATTCAGTCCAGTCTGAACTCTCTTCTTCCTGTTCCTCAGTGTTTAGTGTCTTTGGAGATCTGATCCATAATGCACATGGACTAATGAGAAGTTGAAGTATAGTATTGTTAAAATTGCACAGATTTTTCTTCAGAAATGTAATTTTTTCAGGTTATCACATCTTTTTGGTTTGGATAGTTTATAAAAGTAAGTATTTTCATAATTTAATAACACAGACAAAAATATGGAGTTGTCATTATCGATAGGTTATTATGTTATTATTTTATTGGGCCGGCCCACTGCAGTCAAATCGGGCTGAATGTGACCCTTGGAAGAAAATGAGTTTGAGAGCCCTGTTTTACAGTAAGACGAAGTCAGAAATACTCACCCTTTCCAAGTACCCACACTGTCACACAGTAGGCGTCTACATGATAAGCCTGGAAACCCCACCAGACTGCTTAGACGCTTATCAAACAGTTTAGGTTACTGCATGGTGTTCATCGTGACACTGTTGGCTGATGTGATCAATGTTTTCAGTCAGTTAGTGTTAGCTTAGCGAGTTTCAGCTGTCATTTTTCTCTAGCTCCTCCCTCTTATCCAAATACAGACACTTCACTTTTCAAAAAACAACCAGGTGATGGCCAAAATGCCAAATTTAAATCTTCCAAATAGTAATCCACAACCCAGTGACCTGAATATCAATATTTAAAGGTTAAAGGTTAACTTGTTTTATTATCCCTGCAGGGAAATTTGTTTTGGTTTTGTTTTTTTTGTTTTTACATTTTATCCACTAATACATGCATAGTACCTAGCATTAGCATTAGCATTTAGCATAGAGCTAATTTTCACGTGAATACTGACCCTTTTCCATCTCCTCTGTAGTTGGTGTCAGCTCTGCTTTGGGCTGAATTCTGTCTCTATGATGGTTCCAGAAACATCCTGTCTGTGCTGAGCTTCTGCACAGTTATTTGATCTGGCTCAGAGAGGGCAGAGACCCATTTATTACAATACAATAAATTACACTGAACATGAAAAAGGAAATTTATGTTTTAAAGCAATTTGTTGATGACCAATAAAACATGAAATGCTCTTAAGATCTAGACACATATCTCTTGCTTTTTTTTTTTTTCTTTTGTGTTGAATTATAATAGATTTTTAAAATAAAACTCTGGAGTCTCATAATAAAAGTCTTAAATCCTTTTTCTGTGACACTCCTGTGGGCCTGCCGTCTGCATTAGTGCTTGATAATGTCAATTTAACAGCCATGATTAAAGCCGCATTACATATTCTTTAGAAATTGTTTCATAAGGTAAATGATCACATTAATAATTAACACAGATGGTTATTTTTGTGCTTTCACATCTTAGCCTGCTTGTTTTTCAAGTGACAACGTCGTTAATTAACAGCAGCAGGAGTGTTAATTGCACTAAGCACCATGTTATCTACTAGTTCCTATTTGACACTTAACCGCTCGCTGTTCAGGGTCTTTGGGGCTTCTGCTAATTAGCTTCATCATGTCCAATTAACACTCGCCAAACTGCACCGAGACTGATATTCTGTACACATGTCTCTCTGGACGTCTCGTCACAGAGTGCTGCATGGGAAAGTCATTAACAGTACCGTTTGGAATGTGTTGAGGAACTGATGCTCATTTGATTTGCTTGAAAAAGGAAATGGACAAGAGTGATTCAGTCGGTCACACACAGAAGCATCCACTCACAGAATAGTGACACTCCACTTTCTCTCTCCACTTCACTGTTTTTTGTCAGTGGCAGCTAAATATTTAGTCAAACCATAAGTGTTCAGCGTTAAGTGAATAATCTTAGGCTATAGGGGTGAGGATCTTCACAGCTTTGCTCTATGTCCCAAGGTTCAGATATTTTGGCTTTAACCCTGTAACACCAAACGTATCATATTTGAGACATGAGTTTCTGAAGCCCTCTACACGATCAGTGTGGTATTTTTTTTCTTAAAAACCTGATGTATACAATTAGATACTACACAGATAACCCACCAGGGGGAGGAGTTCATCCACCAGAGGCCTTTAGTGACACTACAAGACTGTTGTTAATGAGGAGGAAGGAAGAACTTTGACAATTTTGAAAAGGAATTAACAATTGTTAGACATGTTTGTGTTATTTTGTATTTTTGTTTGTTCAAAAATATAATATTTGAGCATTGAGACCCAATGTAACAAATATGATACAAAATTGAAAATCATACATGGAAATTGATATTTGAAAACAATGTTTTTTTAGTTGTTCAGAAGGACCAATAAAGGCTCCACTTTCAAAGAACCGGAAATTTCTGTCAATATTTAATGGTTCAGGCTTTACAGGGTTAATATCTTCAGTTTAATATCTAACATACTTCACATACAGTTAGAGCCTGAACCCCCATTATTATTTTAGGAATTTCAGATGATGTTTAAAACTGAGTAAGTTCCAGCAATGTTTCCTTTCTTATAGTTTTATCACTGCAAAGAAGTTACTTCTCGTGCATTGGAAAAACAAAGAAGTACCCTCCACAAAGATGTGGCTTTGTGACCTCACTAACACACTCCACTTAGAAAGAATTAGATATACTTTTATGGATAAACTCACTTTCTTTGAAACAACTTGGTCACCTCTCATTCCATATCTGACATCCTAGCGGAAATGAACTGTTCACCTTTATTCTAACAGTAGTGAATAGAAGGAAAGGTATGGATGGGAAGTGTGGGGGGTATTTAATTTTATTTATCCTTGTTTTTATTTTAATGTATTTTTTCCTCATATGTGTTTTATACCCATTGTTTGTATGTGTTCATCATATATTGTTATATGTTCAAAGAAAACAAAGAGTGCATTATGACCTAACTGTACATTTGTCTGTATGGATGTGGACCAGTGTCGGCCGCTGGTCTTTCAGACAGGGGAAGTTCACTGTCGGCTTACATCAAAAAAAAGTCCAGTTATTTAAACATAAATTCGTCCTCCGTTCCTTTTTCAGAAAATGCTCAGTGACCTTATCGTACCAGCTAAACAAGAAAACACTGAAATGATGTTAAATTCAAACAAGGAAGTACAATGAGTGTGATTTCCCAGCAGAATGTGTGACGGTATTAAACTGAACTGTGTCAGTGAAGGAGCAGATCTGAAAACAGCTGTCAATCAAACAGGATTCAGCCTTTGGACTGATCCTCCAATCAGCACTCGGAAGCTCAGTGTCCAGCCCAGCCAAGCTCCGCCCACAGCTCCATTCCACCTGAGACGCTGAGCGTCCGGGGGCGGGACAACACGGTGTCATTTATCCAATTAGCGTCGGTTTAAAGCAGTTCCACTCAGTCCCATTGAAGTGCATGGACGCTGAGCGTCTACGGACAAATGCACTGAGCAGAGATGGAATGAACAAACACAGACACGGGAATGGAGGAGAAGTGAACAACATCCAGTCCACTGATCTGGGATCAGACTGATTCTGAACCAACTGGTCTGAGAGTGAACGTGTTCCAACACATTTGGAGTCAATGAAATGAAAACAACTGAACAGATTTGAGCATTTAATGGGAGTCATTTTAGGGGCAGCTGAGCTTCCCTTACAGTCTGACAGGAAACACCTCTGATGTAAACATTTGGCACACAGTGTGTATGCAGTAAACATGTAACTGTCTGACACTGTGCTCTTATAAAAACATGTGAAATACAGGGGCAGGTAATTATGGCCTGTATTTTCTATTATCTACATTTACACGTATTTATGCAGTGAGGTTTGTAGCATGAATGTTGCTGGGCTGGTGGATTTATTGTAGCTCGTTATGGTGACACGTCATCTGTCCACACTTAAGCGTTCGGGTTCAATCTGCATCAACTTTCAGAGTTTGTGTAACATGTTTTGCTACTGAATAATGAATAGTGAAAAAGAAATTACTGAAAGTCTGTGAGCGATGAGCCTGTTTTCTGAATTCTAGAAGTGACATATTTATGTAAAGATGCTTTAAAGCTATGTTAGAGCGCTAAAATGTTTTTAATTTGTTGTTGAAGTCCAGACAAATTAGGTAGTTAATAAAAATACCACAACTGTATGAACAGAAACACATGGGCAAGCGTTTCAGATATTGTACATAATATATATGTATATATTATATATATAATCTTAAGACATTTCAGGTTGTTCATATTTGTTCAGGTTATTCACATTTTTTGCGAAATTATACTTTGTTTTAGTGTAAATACATGAAAATATTTCAATTTACAAAGAGAAACATTGTCAGTTGTCATTATTTCTCTGTTCTTATGACAGTATTTGACTGCTCCTGCCCACTGCAGATTGAACTGGTCTGAATGTGGAACCTAAACTCAAAGGATTGTTCATATTTTAGTGTAATTTTTGCATTTCACAAATTCATCCCCAGGGCCGGACTGGACCCTTTGGTGGGCCGGATTTGGCCCCCGGGCCGCATGTTTGACACCTGTGTTCTAAGTCAAAGTCATAAATAAATACCAGTTAAATGAATATGAACCACTGAGCATCAGTGGTGCAGAAGTTTGTCTCTATCAATATGGATGAAGTACAGATGAAAAATACACTTCAGTGAGTGATTGTTTTTTAAGGCAGAGGCACCTGGATGAGATGAAAGTCATGTTCAGCTGCGTTTATGAAAGTGAAGCCAATTACAGGTGGATTTATTTTAGTGTTTTGTTTTGACAAGAGTGTGAGCAGATGAAACCTGTTGGACTCTTTGGGTTAAACTGCAGGGAAGACCTGGTTTTCACTCTCTACTTTTTATATGATGTTACATCTGCTGGCTTCTCTACCTGAGCAGAGTGTAACTAGTAACCATGACAACGCGTGTTAGTCAGAGGACACAGGAGGCCCTAATGAGCTGGCCTCGTTATGCCTGTTAAAAAGTACTTTAAAGACCAGATGAATAATGAGCCTGTTGTTTTTGTTCTGTTTCTACCAGTGGAAGTGGGTCAAAGGTCACCATTTGGGGACCGCTGTGATAGGTCATAATACAGAACATTACAACTGCCATGTTCAGGGTTTCTGCAGGTCATTGAAAAGCATTAAAAGTCATTACATAGATTTTGCGAAAATTAAGGCCTTCAATGGCATTAGAAAGTATTCAATTCAATGTCCAGAGGCATTAAAAAATGAACTCCACTTGATGGGAAAAAAACTGTTCTTCATGATTTATTTTGATGATACAAACATTTAATCATTTTGATTGGAAGTATAGTGTGATGACTGACAGGCGGAACCCTTTAACTGGCTGTTGTTTACGGCCGGTGCACGAAGTCACACCGGACGTTTGGAATGTAATGTACTGTGAGTGTTCATGCTGTGGCGAAAGAGCAGAGGGAATAGTAGCAAATGTCAGAAAAATGGGAAAATACAAGTATCAGTGGAAGTGATTATAGGAGGAACTATTCAGAACTGTCATAAAACTAGATCTAAAACTGGATCTGCAGTTGGACACGGGCATCACATTTGTTTTAAGTGGCATTAAAGAGGGCCTTAAAAGCATTAAATTAGATTGGCTGATACCTGCCGAAACCCTGATATTATACACAGCAGGGGTTCCAACCTGTTTGGGCTCCTGAGCCCATTTCAAAATCACAAACTTCTGGTGACCTCAGACATTCAAAATGGAAACTTTTTTTTTTTGCTAAAATTCATTTGTTTTTGATCATGTAATAGTTTGCTCTACTATGTTGTAAAGAAACGTTAATTTTAGAGGACATTTAGGCTATCTAATATCTATTATTGTGGACAGAGGCAGTAAATCCAGGTGTAGATTACTGCACAGAGGCTCAGGATCTGTCCAGTCAGTCCAGCTGGGATTTACAAGGAGGACAATGAATACTGAACAAACTAGAACTGAAACTAGGAATTATGAAAGAGCTGCAGCTTCACAGTTCGTCATGTCTTTTACTGTGATTGTTTCTCTCAACTCACCATATATTTTTATTAGTCAGTTTTTATACAAATGCATTTTTTATATAGAATTATTTGCAGATGCACTTTTATAAAGAATTATTTTAATACTGGTGTGTTTGGTGTGTGGCTTCTATTCTATTCTATTCTATTCTATTCTATTCTATTCTATTCTATTCTATTCTTTTTATTATTAATAATAATAATAATAATAATAATAATAATAATATGTTTTTTTTTAGCAATTACTAGACATTGCAGGTGACCCCATTTGAATTCTAGGCGACCCCACATGAGGTCCTGACCCCAAGGTTGAAAAACACTGATATTCAGTGTTAGGCCACTTTTAGTTTTGCTATTTTTTCAGGGTTAAAATGATCTTATATATTTATTTCTCTTTTTTTTTTTCCTTGAGGTACACAAGAAAATACAGGAGTAAATATGCACAGCCTTAAGAGACACACATAACTGAACTAAATGGGTTCTAAAGGTTAAAGTCATTTTCTAGTGTGACCTCTGACCCCACGACAAGAAGCAGCACAAACCAAAACATCTGACATGTGATGAATGAAACCTGAAATGAACCATCAAAGAAATGATGCAGTAAATCTCATATTGTCTGAAAAACAGTTAAAGACACGTTAAGTACAAAAGCAGCTCAGTTTGGGTCATACAAGCCGTTTTCTTTTTCTCTGAAACTTTTGTTTGCTTTAAATCTTCCAGAGTGTATTATATAGAAATGCCTGTGAGTGCTTATTGTACTTTGCTGCAACAACAAACCTAATTCCATCATCAGACTTCAGACCACAGATGTCAAACATGTGGCCCGGGGGCCAAACCGGCCCGCCAAAGGTTCCAGTCTGGCCCGCAAGATGAATTTATAAAGTGCAAAATGCAAAAATGACCCTGAAGATATGAACAGTCAAGGGAATCAAACTCCAAAATAACAGCAGAAGAACCTGGAAGTAATGACTCCAAATGTTCTTCTGGGTTTAATGTGAGAAAAATAATATGACATCATGCCTGTAAATAATGGCAACACCTTTTTTTCTCTTTGATTTATTTCAAAGAACATTAAATTCCGATCTCCTTTAACAAGAAACAACCTGAAAAATATGAACAACCTGGAATGTCTAAGGAAAAATCAGTGCAGTTTAAACAACATTCTGCCTGTTTTGTGTCCTGGTAGAGCTGATCTGCACATGAATAAATCATAAGTTCAGGCAGAATATTGAAAATTGTACTTATTTTTCTTCCGAAATTTCAGTTTTTCGGGGTTTTCACATCGTTTTGTTTTGGATGGAAATAGTTTCATCATTTAATGTTATTTTTTTGTGCTAAAAAATATGGACTTGTATTATTTATAGGTTATTCTGCTGTTATTTGACTGGTCCGGCCCACTGCAGATCAAACTGGGCTGAATGTGGAACCTGAAAGAACATGAGTCTGACAGCCCGCTGTAGACAATATTAAGTCATTCTGCAGCGCTATAATACCCTATTAAAAAAACTCTGGATTTTAGGAAATTATTAACTTAATGCTGATTATTTCCAGGACTTTACAGCATTAAATAGGTTTAAAACACACCATAGGGCATCTTTAAAATAGTGAGTGACATCATGAAATTAAACCTGAGAAGAAGTGTTGACTTCTACTTCCTTCTGTGTCCTCTTGTGTGTTAGTGTGGGGCTAACTAAAACTACTGTAAACACTAGAGTCCTCCTACAAAAACCAGCTTACGGATTATTAATAAACCCGCTGACTATGAACAAACTAATGAATTGTTGATGAAATCCCATATTATGAAATTCAATGATATGT
>NC_043978.1:55640599-55707736 GCF_902148855.1 Sphaeramia orbicularis | reverse complement strand
TACAATGACCCCAAACACACCTCCAGGCTGTGTGAGGGATATTTGACCAAGAAGGAGAGTGATGGAGTGCTGCGCCAGATGACCTGGCCTCCACAGTCACGGACCTGAACCCGATCGAGATGGTTTGGGGTGAGCTGGACCGCAGAGTGAAGGCAAAAGGGCCAACAAGTGCTAAGCATCTGGGAACTTCTTCAAGACTGTTAGGAAACCATTTCAGGTGACTACCTCTGGAAGCTCATCAAGAGAATGGCAAGAGTGTGCAAAGCAGTCATCAGAGCTAAGGGGGCTACTTTGAAGAAACTAGAATATAAGAGATGTTTTCAGTTATTTCACATTTTTTGTTAAGTACATAATTCCACATGTGTTCATTCATAGTTTTGATGCCTTCAGTGAGAATCTACAATGTAAATAGTCATGAAAATAAAGAAAATGTGAAGAATGAGAAGGTGTGTCCAAACTTTTGGCCTGTACTGTGTATGTATATATATATATATATATATATATATATAATATATATATATTATATATATTATATAATTTTTTTTTTACAGGGTGGGGAAGCCAATTTACACTGAACATTTAGTTGTTTTTTCTCAGCAGACACTACGTCAGTTGTTTTGAACCCAAACATATACTGATGTCATAATCCATACCTAACACTATTATCCATACCTTTTCACAAACTTTTGCCCATATGAGTAATCAGGAAAGCAAACGTCAAAGAGTGTGTGATTTGCTGAATGCACTCGTCACACCAAAGGAGATTTCCAAAATAGTTGGAGTGTCCATAAAGACTGTTTATAATGGAAAGAAGAGAATGACTATGAGCAAAACTATTACCAGAAAGTCTGGAAGATACTATTAAAGAAGAATGGGAGAAGTTGTCACCCCAATATTTGAGGAACACTTGTGCAAGTTTCAGGAAGCGGTGAAGGCAGTTATTGAGAAAGAAGGAGGACACATAGAATAAAAACATTTTCTATTATGGACTTTTCTTGTGGCAATAAATTCTCATGACTTTCAATAAACTAATTGGTCATACACTGTCTTTCAATCCCTGCCTCAAATATTGTACATTTTGCTTCCCCACCCTGTACATGCATCTACATGTTTAAACTGTTCAATCTACATGTTACTTCTGTAAATATGTTTACAGTTGGATGTGTTTTTTACAGTATTGTTCTAGAAACCACAGTTGCCAGTTTTTTTCCCGTAAAAACAACAGGATTTTTTTTTTTTTACAGTGTGTTGTGACCATAGATTCTTTACACCTTTGATGAATACTTTGGTTGGAATCTGAACAACCGGCCCAAACATCAGCCTTTAAACTTGAAAGAAACTATGAATTGACATTTATTGTCATAACTGTCAGTACTGACTAATGAAAAATCTACTGTGAGAATATTTTTGGCTGCGTCTGACTGAATCTGATCTCTCATCTTCCTTATTCTGTAGACCAGAACAATAATAAAAGTAAAAACACAGTCATATTGAACTTATTGTGCTAAACAACCACTGTGGTTTGGAAATTGTGATTTTGATAATATTTGGATGAACTGTGGTCTTAACAGCTTCCTTTGTTCATCTGACTCGTCTCTGGTTTGATTTCAACACGTTTTTGAGTTGGAAAATCAGCTTTAATTCCTATTTGAACTCTGATAAACAAGAGACAAAGGCAGCTGCTCTGAGGTCACGCTGTGTAGTTTCTTCTTCAAATGCATTCAGTCTCATGCTCATAACCCTACTGACCAGATGAACTCTGCTGAACCTGGGGGGGGGGGCAGTGTGTGTGTGTGTGTGGTTGTGTGGTGTGGGGGGGGGTCCGTCCTTATACTCACAGATGCCTCTCCTCCATTTCTGCTCCTCATGTATCCACTTGGGAGGCTAATGACCTATGGAAATGTTCCTGGTCCAATGTGGAGGTCATTCACATGAGGAGTGTGTGCGTGTGTTGTGTGTGTGTGTGTGCGTGTGGTGTGTTGTGTGTTGTGGGACAGGACACATCCTGTGATAATCGGGTGGATTCAATCAAGTGAAGCCAAAGTGCACATTATCCATGACTCTGCTGTAATACACAACAAATGACCTGTTTGTGTAAGTGTTAACAGGCACTACAACTAAACTTTGACCTGTCTTCAGGTCTGGATTAAGCACAAAATCAATAAATAATCCATCAACTTTATCAGGAAGCGGTCATGTTTTTTCCTTAAACTGAAAAGATTAGATCAGGGTTGTCAAACTGATTTCAGTTCAGTTTCACATTCAGCTAAATTTGATCTGCAGGTGGGCCGAACCAGTCAAATAATAATAGAATAATGTATAAATAATGTCAATTCCAACTTTTCTCCACTTTTAGAGCGAGAAAAGTTAATTTACATTATGAACCAGGTTTACATCTACAAACTATCCTGTTCAAAAGATGTGAATAACATGAACAGAACTGAAAAAATCCATGTAATTTGAACACTATTCTGCCTCAGTTTATCATTAACACATGTTCATTAGAACTTACAGATCACAGTGGATCTACAAACACACAAGACATTTTGTAAAAAGCAGAATCTTGTTAAAAATTGTGCTTGCTTCTCTTAAGACATTTTAAGTTGTTTATATTTGTTCAGGTTATTTACATTTTTTTTGCAAAATTATATTTTGTTTTAGTGTAAATACATGAAAATATTACATTTACAAGAGAAAAAATGTGCAGTTGTCATTATTTCTATGTTCTTATGATAGTATTTGACTGGTCCTGTCCACTGCAGACTGAATTGGTCTGAATGTGGAACCTGAACCAAAAGGATTGTTCATATCTTCAGTGTAATTTTTGCATTTCACAAATTCATCCCCAGGGCCGGACTGGACCCTTTGGCGGGCTGGATTTGGCCCCCCGGGCTGCATGTTTGACACCTGTGGATTAGATACACATTGACTGGATCAATGGGGAAGTTTAATGTATTATGGCATCCTTTTATTTCTTATGTAGAACAGCTGACAATGCACACTGACTCTGGATAATGTGTGCTGTGTACAAAGTGATGGGGTAATTACATAATGAAACCCTTTGAATTACATTTTTTTTTTTTTTGTGGCATTTTATACCTCTGTTATATGTTTCAGTGTTGTCTGACTTTTTGTATGGTTTGAAAGACTGAATAAAAATACATTGATCAAAAAAAAAAAAAAAAAAACTTTATCAGAAAGCAAAACATCTGTAAACTCTGTAACCCCGTGTTGAAGTGAAACCATACTCTCTGTTTTGGATTTACCCTCCAGATCAGCCATAATCTGATCCTGTTAATCCAGGTTTAGTCCGTATTCTTTTGCAGTTTGTGTGATGTGAGCTTTTTTTTCCTTCAGCTGGACAAATAATGACCAAATAAGACTTCAGATAGTAGTGAAGAGTGACTAAATCGGCTGCTTTGGTTCTGGCTCCGGAACTCCCACATGCAGTGAGTCTGATTCACACAGATGTGAGTAATGTTAGCGAATAAAAAACATGTGGCTCATAGTAAAAGTCTGATGGGACAAATTAGGCCTGAGTCTAGATCGTTACGAGGTAATTAATTAGGTAGTACTAAGAAAAGGTGGACATTAACATTCACCTGTTTAAAATACTGCAATTAATGGTCCAAAATAATGCAAAATTAGTTTTACTTATCAGATTACAACAACATCCAACCATCCCACACAGACTAAGACTCTAGAAACAAGTAGTTTGTTTATAACCTGCCAAGATTTTATAAAAAGTAAAAAAAAAAAAGTGGTCAGATCATGGATGGCGATACTGTCTGTAAAGATCATCATTTGGTGTTTTTGGCCAGATTACTCTGTTCCTCATGTGATTTATCTACTTCTACTGCTTATTGTTATATATTGACGACCTTTAAACCCCTTATAGTTCACTCATGAAATACTCTGAACTCAAAATATCAACCTTAGTGTGTTACTGGAGGACAGAACAAGACTTTACTACTTTTGTGTAATTTTTCAAAATTTTTTATTATGTAGAAAATCAAGGTCATGACGTTATATTACCATGTATATTTTATATATATATATAATATATATAATATTATATATATATATATATATATATATATATAGATATATATATACTATATTATATTTTCATGCATGGTATGATCATTTTAATGATGGTGTGTTTTGTACTTGTACTGTAATGTTGTGGAAGAGGCCAACCGGGGACTGGATTTGAGAATTAGCACTAACTATAAACTCTATATGCATCACATCAGCTGCAAATTTGTAACTATGTTTGGCATTGGCCCTGTCAAACAAACAAACAAACAAATAAAGAAATAAATCTGGTTCCTCACCCATACTAAGTGGCCCAAAAAAAAAAAAAAAATCCAAGAAATAAATTTAAAAAATACAAGAAAAACACATGTAGGTGAAAGGAACATGTGTTTCAGAACATTATAACATGACTTTTACTGCATTCCAACAACAGAAGTGCTGCTCCAGACCCTGTCCACATCCACAGGATCCCCTTGAACATCATTCCTTACGTTAGTACCATTACTTCATGTACCGAACAAAGCAGGTTCATGCAGAGGTGGACCTTACAGACCCTGGAGACCACATTGGACCTGAGATTGTTGACCCACTGTCCTCACTGGAACTGGTAATGCATGCAGAGATGACTAAAAATAGTCACTTGCCCGATAAAAAGTTCAAAATAAATCGTAGCTCTACTAAATCCATAAAAGGTAGCATGTAACAGACACAACCCATGGTCCAGTCAGAGTCATGTGGATGGTGCTAACTGCGAACCACACTGACACTGTAGCCTGAGGCGCTGCCACATAGCTGAAGCAGTCACTAATGACCTCTCCTGGACATTTACTTTTCCATACTGTTCATACAGAAATGGATTAAAATGTGAGAGTCTGAAATGGTGGGACAAATAAATCTAGTTGTTTTAATGGGGATCACACTGTGCAAGAGCTTCTTTTTCTGGCTCTCCATTCCCTGGACTGTTGTTTATTTCCATCCTTCTGAAGCTGCGTGAGAAGGAGCTTTCATGCGCTCTATCTGATGAAAGCAGCTGGTCGGCCATTTGATAGAACTGCATTGTTGTGAGTGTTCTTGGCCTGAGTGGGGCTGTCGGAGCTGAACGTGGGCTGATGTAACGTTGCCAGTGAAGCTGCAAAGGCTGCTGGGATGTTGTGGAGGTTTCCACCTGTCGAGACGCATTAACATGTTCTTTACGTTCATCTCGCGTGTCCGGCTGCTCAGAGATGACATGGCTCTGGCTTTGATGTGATGCAATTAGGGGTTGTATGCTTGGAGGGATTATAGCTCTAGAGGTAATAAACATACACTGTCATGCTTTGTGCTGATGGCGCTCCAAGTGAACATACTGCAACGCTAAAACAATGCAAGGAGCCGTGTTGGTGGGCAATGGGAGGTGAGAAGGTGTTTTTTTAACTACATCCAATTTAATTCACCTATGGAATGAGTAATGCTGCAAGATGCACAACAGTATATATATGCAGCATCAAATTTAAAGGTGCGGGAGACTTTCCTGACCACTTTTTCATCACATCTGTCAACCTCAGTCATATCCTCAGTATCACCATCTGGAGAGTCTGTCTGTCATTACTTACCTAAATCTCTTGCATTATGGTGAACAGTTCTGAAGTGAACCCTAAACTGGTCCCAGTTGGACCCGGTGGATTTGGAAAGTGCTTTGGGCACCATGAAGGAGGAGAAAATGAGCTAAAGAAGTGCAGAACATTTACCATTTAAATCCAGTGTTCCGTCTACATGTGTTTAAACTGTTCAATCTACATGTTACTCTGAAATATATTTACAGTTGGATGTGTTTTAATGGTCCTGGGCAACAACTGAAATTCCTTAATCACAATTAATCATTTGGATTTCTGTGATTAATCATGATTAATCGCATAGTTATGGGGGGGGGTTTGCCAGCATCAACAGCGTGTATTTCCTTTCAGTGATATTTCAGAGCTGCAGTACTCCGCTGATCAAAATAATTGCACATGTCAGTGCTTCCAAACACCTGTGTCCCCCCCCACCACCACCACCATCTGAAGACATTTCCAAATGAACATGTCCATGGAACAGGACCGCTACTGTTACACATGTTTATGTGCCACACATGTTTATTTACACTTGTGAGTGATTGACAGGAGTCTTAAGCCCACCCCAATGCTGTCATGGGTTGAAACACATGCTGACAACCGATTGTCAAACCAACCCTGATCCACATCCTCCTGTTCCAAAAAAAAACCCAAAACAAACATCCCCCTGTTCCTGGTACCCATGGTTTACCTACAGTGTTCACAGAGCCACGGCAACGCCACTGGAAAAAGAATATGTGATTGTTCATGTGTTCAAAGTAACAAAGGCAAAGGGGGCCCTCTAGTGGAGAGATCCTAACGTATGTTTTGTCCTTGCGGTGTTCCCGTAGTCAGTTCAGACATAAAAGGAACTAACAGACACGTTTCTTTCACACTGTTTGTATGGCCCCAAAAACGTTTGTCTGTGAGTATTTTCTGTTCAGTTTGTTGTCAGAATGAATAGTATCAAATATCTCTGATTGTGAACCTTTGTTGCTGGATAAAAAGATGTTGTAAATCTTAAATTAATCTGTAAAATGCTAATCGTTAGCGTGTCTATGGTTTTTCCCATTCAGTTAGCATTGAGTTAGCGATCTGTTACCCATTCATTTAAAGTCTAATGCCATGTAAATGTACCTAAGGGCAGTGAACAGAACTCAGAACAGATTTAGTTTGTATGTGTCAGTTTTACAGTGAGTCTACAGGAACAGATTTGGACACAAGGTTCTGGGCGTCCATCTTTCTTGGTAAACCTGTTGCTATCTGCAGCTAATTGCTACACAGCACACAAGCAGAAGAATAGGGGTTAGAATAAAACAGCATTAACGGGAGAGAAAAAAATTTGTTGGCATTATTTAATGAATGCGTTAACGCAGTAATAACGCATTAACTTGCCCAGGCCGAGTTTTAAACAGTATTGTTCTGGTAACCACAGCTGCCAGTTTTTTTTTTTTTCCGTAAAAACAACAGGATTTTTCTTGCAGTGTGGGACACTGTGTGAGGTTTGCTCAACTTACCTTTTGTTGTTGTTGTTTATGCCTGTTGACTGTCTCCAAATTGACTAAATCAGGTGCAAAGTGAAAACAATAGTGTCATGTAAATTAACACCGCAAAGTAAATAGTTGTATGAAAACACTATTTTATGACCTGTAGGCTAACATTTGAAAGAAACGTACAGCTACTGACATGAACTTTACGTACTGTTTTTCCTATGACAGAAAACTGCAGTTGTGAGTGAAACATTACGTTAACATTCCATTCCATTCTACCATGAAGTTCCCAGTACAGTAACTGGGCCGTTAGTGCATCTGGGCTCCATGATCCAATGTTAGCACTGATTTTGTACAGGGCCATATGGTGATAGCCGGCCTTTTACGGAGCCCAGCTAGCATGAATTAGTGTGTTTATGCATTTTGTGGAATTGACATTCCATTTCATTTATTCACATGTCTATTAAAAAGAACGTAGTATAAAACATTAAATTTTGCATATACATTACATGAAAAATGGACACCCTGGGAAGCTGAAGAGCTTTTTGAGAGAAAGCACAAAGAATAAGTAACACCTGTAACAAACAGTACAACACATTCTACAGCAGGGCTGTCAAACATGCGTCCCGGGGGCCAAATGCGTCCCGCCAAAGGTTCCAATGCGGCCTCTGGGATGAATTTGCAAAGTGCCAAAATTCAACAGTCCAGGCTGTGGAACTCATTTTAGTTCTGGTTCCCATCCAGACCAATCTGCTCTACAGTCAAATAATAACAGCAGAAGAACCCACAGTTTGATGTGAAAAAATAATATTACACTATGCCTTTAAATAATGACAACTTCACATTTTTGTCTTTATTTTAGTGCAAAAAATAACATTAAATTCTGAAAATATTTCCATTTCCAAACTCTCCTGTACCAATAAAATGTGACTAACCTGAACAAATGTGTCCAACCTGAAATGTCTGTATTAAATCAGTCCAGTTCTGAACTCTCTTCTTCCTGTTCCTCAGTGTTTAGTGTCTTTGGAGATCTGATCCATAATGCACATGGACTAATGAGAAGTTGAAGTATAGTATTGTTAAAATTGCACAGATTTTTCTTCAGAAATGTAACTTTTTTCAGGTTATTCACATCTTTTTGGTTTGGATAGTTTATAAAAGTAAGTATTTTCATAATTTAATAACACAGACAAAAATATGGAGTTGTCATTATCGATAGGTTATTATGTTATTATTTTATTGGGCCGGCCCACTGCAGGTCAAATCGGGCTGAATGTGACCCTTGGAAGAAAATGAGTTTGAGAGCCCTGTTTTACAGTAAGACGAAGTCAGAAATACTCACCCTTTCCAAGTACCCACACTGTCACACAGTAGGCGTCTACATGATAAGCCTGGAAACCCCACAGACAAGTGCTTAGACGCTTATCAAACAGTTTAGGTTACTGCATGGTGTTCATCGTGACACTGTTGGCTGATGTGATCAATGTTTTCAGTCAGTTAGTGTTAGCTTAGCGAGTTTCAGCTGTCATTTTTCTCTAGCTCCTCCCTCTTATCCAAATACAGACACTTCACTTTTCTAAAAAAACAACCAGGTGATGGCCAAAATGCCAAATTTAAATCTTCCAAATAGTAATCCACAACCCAGTGACCTGAATATCAATATTTAAAGGTTAAAGGTTAACTTGTTTTATTATCCCTGCAGGGAAATTTGTTTTGGTTTTGTTTTTTTTGTTTTTACATTTTATCCATCCTAATACATGCATAGTACCTAGCATTAGCATTAGCATTTAGCATAGAGCTAATTTTCACGTGAATACTGACCCTTTTCCATCTCCTCTGTAGTTGGTGTCAGCTCTGCTTTGGGCTGAATTCTGTCTCTATGATGATGTTCCAGAAACATCCTGTCTGTGCTGAGCTTCTGCACAGTTATTTGATCTGGCTCAGAGAGGGCAGAGACCCATTTATTACAATACAATAAATTACACTGAACATGAAAAAGGAAATTTATGTTTTAAAGCAATTTGTTGATGACCAATAAAACATGAAATGCTCTTAAGATCTAGACACATATCTCTTGCTTTTTTTTTTTTTCTTTTGTGTTGAATTATAATAGATTTTTAAAAATAAAACTCTGGAGTCTCATAATAAAAGTCTTAAATCCTTTTTCTGTGACACTCCTGTGGGCCTGCCGTCTGCATTAGTGCTTGATAATGTCAATTTAACAGCCATGATTAAAGCCGCATTACATATTCTTTAGAAATTGTTTCATAAGGTAAATGATCACATTAATAATTAACACAGATGGTTATTTTTGTGCTTTCACATCTTAGCCTGCTTGTTTTTTCAAGTGACAACGTCGTTAATTAACAGCAGCAGGAGTGTTAATTGCACTAAGCACCATGTTATCTACTAGTTCCTATTTGACACTTAACCGCTCGCTGTTCAGGGTCTTTGGGGCTTCTGCTAATTAGCTTCATCATGTCCAATTAACACTCGCCAAACTGCACCGAGACTGATATTCTGTACACATGTCTCTCTGGACGTCTCGTCACAGAGTGCTGCATGGGAAAGTCATTAACAGTACCGTTTGGAGTGTGTTGAGGAACTGATGCTCATTTGATTTGCTTGAAAAAGGAAATGGACAAGAGTGATTCAGTCGGTCACACACAGAAGCATCCACTCACAGAATAGTGACACTCCACTTTCTCTCTCCACTTCACTGTTTTTTGTCAGTGGCAGCTAAATATTTAGTCAAACCATAAGTGTTCAGCGTTAAGTGAATAATCTTAGGCTATAGGGGTGAGGATCTTCACAGCTTTGCTCTATGTCCCAAGGTTCAGATATTTTGGCTTTAACCCTGTAACACCAAACGTATCATATTTGAGACATGAGTTTCTGAAGCCCTCTACACGATCAGTGTGGTATTTTTTTTCTTAAAAAACCTGATGTATACAATTAGATACATACACAGATAACCCACCAGGGGGGAGGAGTTCATCCACCAGAGGCCTTTAGTGACACTACAAGACTGTTGTTAATGAGGAGGAAGGAAGAACTTTGACAATTTTGAAAAGGAATTAACAATTTGTTAGACATGTTTGTGTTATTTTGTATTTTTGTTTGTTCAAAAATAATAATATTTGAGCATTGAGACCCAATGTAACAAATATGATACAAAATTGAAAATCATACATGGAAATTGATATTTGAAAACAATGTTTTTTTAGTTGTTCAGAAGGACCAATAAAGGCTCCACTTTCAAAGAACCGGAAATTTCTGTCAATATTTAATGGTTCAGGCTTTACAGGGTTAATATCTTCAGTTTAATATCTAACATACTTCACATACAGTTAGAGCCTGAACCACCCATTATTATTTTAGGAATTTCAGATGATGTTTAAAACTGAGTAAGTTCCAGCAATGTTTCCTTTCTTATAGTTTTATCACTGCAAAGAAGTTACTTCTCGTGCATTGGAAAAACAAAGAAGTACCCTCCACAAAGATGTGGCTTTGTGACCTCACTAACACACTCCACTTAGAAAGAATTAGATATACTTTTATGGATAAACTCACTTTCTTTGAAACAACTTGGTCACCTCTCATTCCATATCTGACACATCCTAGCGGAAATGAACTGTTCACCTTTATTCTAACAGTAGTGAATAGAAGGAAAGGTATGGATGGGAAGTGTGGGGGGGTATTTAATTTTATTTATCCTTGTTTTTATTTTAATGTATTTTTTCCTCATATGTGTTTTATACCCATTGTTTGTATGTGTTCATCATATATTGTTATATGTTCAAAGAAAACAAAGAGTGCATTATGACCTAACTGTACATTTGTCTGTATGGATGTGGACCAGTGTCGGCCGCTGGTCTTTCAGACAGGGGAAGTTCACTGTCGGCTTACATCAAAAAAAAGTCCAGTTATTTAAACATAAATTCGTCCTCCGTTCCTTTTTCAGAAAATGCTCAGTGACCTTATCGTACCAGCTAAACAAGAAAACACTGAAATGATGTTAAATTCAAACAAGGAAGTACAATGAGTGTGATTTCCCAGCAGAATGTGTGACGGTATTAAACTGAACTGTGTCAGTGAAGGAGCAGATCTGAAAACAGCTGTCAATCAAACAGGATTCAGCCTTTGGACTGATCCTCCAATCAGCACTCGGAAGCTCAGTGTCCAGCCCAGCCAAGCTCCGCCCACAGCTCCATTCACCACCTGAGACGCTGAGCGTCCGGGGGCGGGACAACACGGTGTCATTTATCCAATTAGCGTCGGTTTAAAGCAGTTCCACTCAGTCCCATTGAAGTGCATGGACGCTGAGCGTCTACGGACAAATGCACTGAGCAGAGATGGAATGAACAAACACAGACACGGGAATGGAGGAGAAGTGAACAACATCCAGTCCACTGATCTGGGATCAGACTGATTCTGAACCAACTGGTCTGAGAGATGAACGTGTTCCAACACATTTGGAGTCAATGAAATGAAAACAACTGAACAGATTTGAGCATTTAATGGGAGTCATTTTAGGGGCAGCTGAGCTTCCCTTACAGTCTGACAGGAAACACCTCTGATGTAAACATTTGGCACACAGTGTGTATGCAGTAAACATGTAACTGTCTGACACTGTGCTCTTATAAAAACATGTGAAATACAGGGGCAGGTAATTATGGCCTGTATTTTCTATTATCTACATTTACACGTATTTATGCAGTGAGGTTTGTAGCATGAATGTTGCTGGGCTGGTGGATTTATTGTAGTCTCTTTATGGTGACACGTCATCATCTGTCCACACTTAAGCGTTCGGGTTCAATCTGCATCAACTTTCAGAGTTTGTGTAACATGTTTTGCTACTGAATAATGAATAGTGAAAAAGAAATTACTGAAAGTCTGTGAGCGATGAGCCTGTTTTCTGAATTCTAGAAGTGACATATTTATGTAAAGATGCTTTAAAGCTATGTTAGAGCGCTAAAATGTTTTTAATTTGTTGTTGAAGTCCAGACAAATTAGGTAGTTAATAAAAATACCACAACTGTATGAACAGAAACACATGGGCAAGCGTTTCAGATATTGTACATAATATATATGTATATATATTATAGATATATATATCTTAAGACATTTCAGGTTGTTCATATTTGTTCAGGTTATTCACATTTTTTGCGAAATTATACTTTGTTTTAGTGTAAATACATGAAAATATTTCAATTTACAAAGAGAAACATTGTCAGTTGTCATTATTTCTCTGTTCTTCTGACAGTATTTGACTGCTCCTGCCCACTGCAGATTGAACTGGTCTGAATGTGGAACCTAAACTCAAAGGATTGTTCATATTTTAGTGTAATTTTTGCATTTCACAAATTCATCCCCAGGGCCGGACTGGACCCTTTGGTGGGCCGGATTTGGCCCCCGGGCCGCATGTTTGACACCTGTGTTCTAAGTCAAAGTCATAAATAAATACCAGTTAAATGAATATGAACCACTGAGCATCAGTGGTGCAGAAGTTTGTCTCTATCAATATGGATGAAGTACAGATGAAAAATACACTTCAGTGAGTGATTGTTTTTTAAGGCAGAGGCACCTGGATGAGATGAAAGTCATGTTCAGCTGCGTTTATGAAAGTGAAGCCAATTACAGGTGGATTTATTTTAGTGTTTTGTTTTGACAAGAGTGTGAGCAGATGAAACCTGTTGGACTCTTTGGGTTAAACTGCAGGGAAGACCTGGTTTTCACTCTCTACTTTTTATATGATGTTACATCTGCTGGCTTCTCTACCTGAGCAGAGTGTAACTAGTAACCATGACAACGCGTGTTAGTCAGAGGACACAGGAGGCCCTAATGAGCTGGCCTCGTTATGCCTGTTAAAAAGTACTTTAAAGACCAGATGAATAATGAGCCTGTTGTTTTTGTTCTGTTTCTACCAGTGGAAGTGGGTCAAAGGTCACCATTTGGGGACCGCTGTGATAGGTCATAATACAGAACATTACAACTGCCATGTTCAGGGTTTCTGCAGGTCATTGAAAAGCATTAAAAGTCATTACATAGATTTTGCGAAAATTAAGGCCTTCAATGGCATTAGAAAGTATTCAATTCAATGTCCAGAGGCATTAAAAAATGAACTCCACTTGATGGGAAAAAACTGTTCTTCATGATTTATTTTGATGATACAAACATTTAATCATTTTGATTGGAAGTATAGTGTGATGACTGACAGGCGGAACCCTTTAACTGGCTGTTGTTTACGGCCGGTGCACGAAGTCACAACACCGGACGTTTGGAATGTAATGTACTGTGAGTGTGTTCATGCTGTGGCGAAAGAGCAGAGGGAATAGTAGCAAATGTCAGAAAAATGGGAAAATACAAGTATCAGTGGAAGTGATTATAGGAGGAACTATTCAGAACTGTCATAAAACTAGATCTAAAACTGGATCTGCAGTTGGACACGGGCATCACATTTGTTTTAAGTGGCATTAAAGAGGGCCTTAAAAAGCATTAAATTAGATTGGCTGATACCTGCCGAAACCCTGATATTATACACAGCAGGGGTTCCAACCTGTTTGGGCTCCTGAGCCCATTTCAAAATCACAAACTTCTGGTGACCTCAGACATTCAAAATGGAAACTTTTTTTTTTTTGCTAAAATTCATTTGTTTTTGATCATGTAATAGTTTGCTCTACTATGTTGTAAAGAAACGTTAATTTTAGAGGACATTTAGGCTATCTAATATCTATTATTGTGGACAGAGGCAGTAAATCCAGGTGTAGATTACTGCACAGAGGCTCAGGATCTGTCCAGTCAGTCCAGCTGGGATTTACAAGGAGGACAATGAATACTGAACAAACTAGAACTGAAACTAGGAATTATGAAAGAGCTGCAGCTTCACAGTTCATCATGTCTTTTACTGTGATTGTTTCTCTCAACTCACCATATATTTTTTTATTAGTCAGTTTTTATACAAATGCACTTTTTTATATAGAATTATTTGCAGATGCACTTTTATAAAGAATTATTTTAATACTGGTGTGTTTGGTGTGTGGCTTCTATTCTATTCTATTCTATTCTATTCTATTCTATTCTATTCTATTCTATTCTTTTTATTATTAATAATAATAATAATAATAATAATAATAATATGTTTTTTTTTAGCAATTACTAGACATTGCAGGTGACCCCATTTGAATTCTAGGCGACCCCACATGAGGTCCTGACCCCAAGGTTGAAAAACACTGATATTCAGTGTTAGGCCACTTTTAGTTTTGCTATTTTTTCAGGGTTAAAATGATCTTATATATTTATTTCTCTTTTTTTTTTTTCCCTTGAGGTACAACAAGAAAATACAGGAGTAAATATGCACAGCCTTAAGAGACACACATAACTGAACTAAATGGGTTCTAAAGGTTAAAGTCATTTTCTAGTGTGACCTCTGACCCCACGACAAGAAGCAGCACAAACCAAAACATCTGACATGTGATGAATGAAACCTGAAATGAACCATCAAAGAAATGATGCAGTAAATCTCATATTGTCTGAAAAAACAGTTAAAGACACGTTAAGTACAAAAGCAGCTCAGTTTGGGTCATACAAGCCGTTTTCTTTTTCTCTGAAACTTTTGTTTGCTTTAAATCTTCCAGAGTGTATTATAATATGAGAAATGCCTGTGAGTGCTTATTGTAACTTTGCTGCAACAACAAACCTAATTCCATCATCAGACTTCAGACCACAGATGTCAAACATGTGGCCCGGGGGCCAAAACCGGCCCGCCAAAGGTTCCAGTCTGGCCCGCAAGATGAATTTATAAAGTGCAAAATGCAAAAATGACCCTGAAGATATGAACAGTCAAGGGAATCAAACTCCAAAATAACAGCAGAAGAACCTGGAAGTAATGACTCCAAATGTTCTTCTGGGTTTAATGTGAGAAAAATAATATGACATCATGCCTGTAAATAATGGCAACACCTATTTTTTCTCTTTGATTTATTTCAAAGAACATTAAATTCCGATCTCCTTTAACAAGAAACAACCTGAACAAATATGAACAACCTGGAATGTCTAAGGAAAAATCAGTGCAGTTTAAACAACATTCTGCCTGTTTTGTGTCCTGGTAGAGCTGATCTGCACATGAATAAATCATAAGTTCAGGCAGAATATTGATAAAATTGTACTTATTTTTCTTCCGAAATTTCAGTTTTTCGGGGTTTTCACATCGTTTTTGTTTTGGATGGAAATAGTTTCATCATTTAATGTTATTTTTTTGTGCTAAAAAATATGGACTTGTCATTATTTATAGGTTATTCTGCTGTTATTTGACTGGTCCGGCCCACTGCAGATCAAACTGGGCTGAATGTGGAACCTGAAAGAACATGAGTCTGACAGCCCCGCTGTAGACAATATTAAGTCATTCTGCAGCGCTATAATACCCTATTATTAAAAAACTCTGGATTTTAGGAAATTATTAACTTAATGCTGATTATTTCCAGGACTTTACAGCATTAAATAGGTTTAAAACACACCATAGGGCATCTTTAAAATAGTGAGTGACATCATGAAATTAAACCTGAGAAGAAGTGTTGACTTCTACTTCCTTCTGTGTCCTCTTGTGTGTTAGTGTGGGGCTAACGTCTAAAACTACTGTAAACACTAGAGTCCTCCTACAAAAACCAGGCTTACGGATTATTAATAAACCCGCTGACTATGAACAAACTAATGAATTGTTGATGAAATCCCATATTATGAAATTCAATGATATGTTTACTATAAAATAATGCAAATAATGTATAAATCCAAATTAAATTGACTCCCTGTCTGTGTACAAAGGTTCTTCTCAACACGAGTCTGAATAGGATTCGCAAAATGTTTGTAAATTTGTTGAACAAAAGGCTAAAAAAGAGACTAAAAGCAGATGTGTATATATATATATATATATATATATATATATATATATGTATATGTGTGTGTGTGTGTGTGTGTGTTATTGGAGTTCAACTATGGAATGAGTCCAGCGTGGATTTAAGAATGTGTAGTCCATTTTTCATATTTAAAAAAAATGGTATGTAAGGTAATTTTTGAAGGATACAATTGTTAAGATCTAATAAGTAACAGGTAAATAATTTATTTTTGATTCTACATTAAATTACCATTAATTTGGTGGTTAAGTTTTCTATTTTTCTGGTTTATTTTCACCTTTTTCTGTTTTCGCTTGTTTGTTTGGTTGGATGCATTGTTGTTGTTGTTTTTTTCCTATGTTGGATGCTGGGCAGCTGAATGTGTTCTGTAGGACAGGCATTAATGTCAGCCTTCTGCTTCTGCCTGCTCACTCATTAACCTGTTGGGAATGTCTGTAATGTTTGTGGTGTTGTTGGTGACACTGCTTGGATTATGTGATGTGATGACTGAATAAAGAACTTCATCATCATCAAGTAAAACTGTCATCGTCAAATAAAAATTCAATGACAAGAAGGAATTCACCATGAAATACTGAATTCTGAGGGTTTCCACAAATTGAAGGCTCATGAATATATTTGCTCCATACATTCACTTATCTGTTTTGAATTCAGTATCGGACACTGTGGGTTTGTGCAGCAGCTTGCAGAGAACAGGGGGATTACATGTGCAGCTCTCCATTCTCTTTTGTTTTAGTCTTAACTCTTTATTCCTGTTTGCTTTGGCTTCATTCCCGCTGTAGTAAATTGCGATTCCCGCAGCATTCCCATCCTTGGTATGACTCACGCGGCTAAAACCTCCAGTAGCTTCACTTTCCCTGAAATATGACGAGCCAGATCCTGTGTATATAGCTCCCTATAGCACCCTGGAGAAACTCCCTAGGGTGGGAAAGTCCTCCTCCTCTGCAGTATCCGCAACCGTCAAACAAGTGAAATCAAATCCACTGGATGGGGAGAGGATTCTCTTTGGGTTTCTTTTTTTTTTTGGGCTCATATACAGGTAGTGGCGTCATCACAATGTGCAGCGTGACAAGAGGAGATGTGAGCAGAGTGATAGTATGGAAGAGCTCCCGCTGCAGTGGACCATGGGAAAGCAGTATCCAGGACAGCCCTGAGTCTATGGATGAGCTCAACATCTGAGTCACAGAACAGGCGGATGTTGGAGTTTGTCGCTCATGTTTTCCTGTTGTGCAGCAAAAATAAAGACCGTTTTGTATTTCCTGCTCTGCAAAAAAAAAAAAAAAAAAATCCAAAAGAAAACTGAAAGAGCTGCAGTGTATTTCATGAAGGTGAAGTTAATCATGTCAGTTTTCCTCTGTGGAAACTTTGCGGGGGCGTAAAAACAGCCCACATGTGTACTTTCATTTACGTGCCTACACTGCGTTGAAATGAAATAATCCTCTGCTCGACATCTCTGCTTTTATGACTCATTTGGCAACTGCAAGCCTCTGCACCCTTTCGGAAATTTATTCATTTATTCCTGTTTTTTTTAACGTGACACATTTGGTCTTTTGCCAGATCTGAATGCATAATTGATATTGTATATTTACACTGCTCCATTTTTTGAACCCTAAAACTGTGGTGAACTTTGTTTGACTGCACATGCTAAAGAGTGATAGGGCCTTGAGTTTGTACACTAGGACGCAGACGAGGCTTTTACAACACTGCACTTCCTTTTTTTGGAACGGTGCACGCCAGTGTTTCCCTTCACAATAACTGTCTGTCTGAATCTATACATGGAGTAATTCAAATATTACAACTGTAAGAAATGACTTTTAAATCTGCTAGAGCTGTCAGGGCTGATTAATCCTACTATATAATGTACGTTCACAGGCCCCATCGCCACCAGACTCACCAAATGAATACAAACATTCCCTGACTATCTACTGGGCACAGTTTTATGTCCGTATTCAAATGTTGTGAGGTATGCTGGGAGATTTTAGCCTCTCTCGACTTTGAATTCTTCATCCTGTCGCCATACTCCATTTTCGGAATTGAAACAATTCAAGTGTTAACGCTGAAACACTCAATATATGACCAGTCACTATGTCAGTGAATCCCTGTTTAAAGCAAAAATGATGCTAATGAATAGAAACAGTTTTGAAAACCTGAAATTGTAAACTAACAAATCTGTCTAATTATTTCTATAAAATGTACTTATCTCTATGAACAATTTTGTTAAAGAATGCAAACAGGCAGTATTTCATTGCATATACTATAAACTGATGGTACTGAAATAAGCAAAGTGCTTAAATGCATAACTGTGTCATGAAAATATTCCTTAAATATCCACTCCCAAGTAATGTGAACAAATAACATCACAACAGTTTTTTACAAAATTGCTGCTGCTCTTGTTGTGTCCATTAACAATAACGTATAGGCACGTTTCACGCGCAATGGCACCACGGGTACAATGCCACTAGTTGAAATAATTATTATAATAATCATAAAGATGTAATTGTCTTTTTTGGATTAGATTAGATTAGATTCAACTTTATTGTCATTGCACATGCCACAAGTACAAAGTAACAAAATGCAGTTTGCATCTAACCAGAAGGACTTTAGCAGTGATTCAAAATTATATATTACAGGTTAAAAAATAATAATAAAATACAAAAAATCATATGCTAGGTATTATACAGGTATTTCTGTTCTTTTTATGCCACTGATACAGTATAAGCCTAATTATGGTTTATAAATGAATGTGTATGCAGACAGTACTTCTGTTAATACTCTCATACTGAAAATTCTAACATGTGCTTCTCCAAACAAATACAAATAACAATAAAACAGTAAAACAATCAATATATGATAAAACAATATCAAAATCATAAAAATCCTCACATAAGCAATGATATCATAAGAAATGCAAATATATTAATTATATTTTTCCCAATTTAAAAGGTGAAGGTTAATTGCGGTTTATTTGGCAAAAATAAATGTAGGAAGAAAAAGACAGAAATGAAAGATGCAAAAAAGTGAATTAAAACACTCAAAAGATATAAGGATACATGATAAAAACTACATATATATAAAGTTCTAACAGAGAAAATGATGTAAAAGAGGCGATTCTTTATGATATGAACTGGCAAAAACATGCTGGTGAAACATTTCAGAAATATAGAGGAATTAATGGAAAAAAAAGTGTTTTTTTTGGCTGATAATGAACACAAAATAAACTCTAAAGACAAAAGACAAATACTTATCATGATAATGATATTTACTGTGATGTAAAATTATGTGATGTGTTATGCAGGGATACGTATGAGGCCAATCGACAGGGTTCATAAAAGAACATGGGTTAAAGACAATGAACCGCCAAGAGGATTATAAACTAAAAAAAACACTGTCCATTCTGCAGTAAAACATGTGCATGTGGCTCCTTTAGAAAATAAAAAGGAAATTAAAAACAACTATGATAGTAATTAATAAGTTTTTATTTTATTGGTTTATTTAATTGGGACCATGCACTTTTTTTAAAAAATTGATTTATTTCGAGTATGGATATGATACAAGCTTCCTGATTACTACTGTTTGACTTCTTTGCACAACATAATATAGAAATGAAAATTCAAGGAAGCATAAAACCTGCACATTTATGAACATTGCTGTAAAAAAAATACACCTATAGAAATCTGCCAGAATTAGTAAAAATAGCTACTTTTCACCTGCAGTCCCTGGGCAGGTGACAGAAAGCAGACATAAAACAGCCAACATTAGTACATCACCATTCACTATAAAAAAAAACAACAACAAAATAAATAATGATGACATAGACATCATCAAAGCAGACAAATGAACAAAACCAAACAGACATAGTATGATCACAGGGGCATGAGCCTGTACATGTTCCTTATACTTCCATTCAGCTGAACACAGACAGTGTACAGGTGATGAAATGTACGTCACTTCAAAATGATGCTTCGTCATGTTGAAGCTGTTGTTGTGAATAAGTGTAAAGCAGTGGTTTCAGCGCCTTGTGTCCAGTTATTATACGCAATTTATACCACTTCTAGAAATATTTTGAACAATCACAATTCATTGAGTTTAGTGAAAATAAACTGTAAGTAATAGGATTTAGTAGATTTACCTACAAAGCAGTAAAATAATTTAACTAAGTCTAAATTTTACCGGAGGTTTGGCCAATCTAGACTCTAAAAATGAATACGGACTGAGTTAGTGAATGCTAGTTTTCATAACACTGAATCCAAATGAACAGAATAAGAACAACAGAACTATTAAATACAAAAGGCACCGCTGTGTTTGTGTTGAACACTGATATATGCAAGAAATATGTGCAGCGTTAAAAATAAAAGATTCAGGAAAAAAATAGACACTAAGCATGTCTTCAACTCAGTTTTTGAGCCAATATGAGATTTACTGAATGAGTCTGGTATTTTACACCAGGTTCATTCAACACATGTCCAATGTGGAGTTCTACTGTCTTTATTATTTATTATATTGTACACTTTTCCTGTATTTTTATACCCCCACCCGCCCCAGAGGGAGTTATAGATTTACCAGGAATTCCATCCGTCCGTCTGGACCTGCCTTTCTCACAATTTTTTTTTGCTTTTTTTTTGCAAATTTTTGAAAAGTTTGTGAAAAGGTTGAAAGCTAAGACTCAAAATGAATCCCTTGGCAGGTAGGGGATCAGTGAGCAGGAGGGGCAAAGGGTTATACGAGGGGGGTAGAAGGAAGCTCTGTTTACGTTTTCACATGTCCTGGTGTCGATGAAGCAACATGACTGAGCATGAAGTGTCACACAGGTGCACAGCGCAACAAGTCAACAAAGCAAACACAACTCAACAAAATAAGCATCAAAATTCAGCCCTTTCATGCACAGTGGTCACTCCAAAAATGTATAAAATTTTTAAAAAGTTTTAGTAAGTTTGACTGTTTATGACACTTTTGAATTTACTTTTCTTGTCATATTAATGTGGGTATATTCAGTATTTACATTAAGTATATTTGATTAATACATCTGATATGCTAAATATAATATACTATAAATATAATGAACTGTGCCATTTATTTATTTATTTTTTACAGTGTCAGTTTCTAATGAAAAAGACATTTATTTACCACTGCACATTAGATTTCAGTGTGCATTTATGTGGGTTAAACTACATAAGTACCAACAGACATGAAGCTGTTAAATGAGGGAGGAATGAGGAAGCATGACATGTTTCTTTTTAACACATATTTTTATTAAGGTTTGAACTCATTACATATATTTTCTGAGATGAAATGATCATGTTGTGTGGGTCTCCCTTGAACATGACCCCCCCCCCCCCAAGACCACCGTTGAATTTTGAAACAACAGTGAAAGTAAATATCAAAATAATAACTGACAGACAATATAAGTAACAGGGACTTGAATACTTCTCAACATCCATTTTTGTATCAGATACATAATCAAACATCATTTAAATAAATAAATGACACACTGTAAAAAACAATCCTGTTGTTTTTACGGAAAAAAACTGGCAGCCGTGATTTCTAGAGCAGTACTGTAAAAAACACATCCAACTGTAAACATATTTACAGAGTAACATGTAGATCTAACAGTTTAAACATGTAGATCTAACAGTTTAAACATGTAGATTTAATGTTTTAAACATGTAGATTTAATGTTTTAAACATGTAGATCTAACAGTTTAAACATGTAGATTTAATGTTTTAAACATGTAGATTGAACAGTTTAAACATGTAGATTGAACAGTTTAAACATGTAGATTGAACATTTTAAACATGTAGATTGAACAGTTTAAACATGTAGATTTAATGTTTTAAACGTGTAGATTTAATGTTTTAAACATGTAGATTGAACAGTTTAAACATGTAGATTGAACCGTTTAAACATGTAGATTGAACAGTTTAAACATGTAGATTTAATGTTTTAAACGTGTAGATTTAATGTTTTAAACATGTAGATTGAACAGTTTAAACGTGTAGATTGAACAGTTTAAACATGTAGATTTAACAGTTTAAACGTGTAGATTGAACAGTTTAAACGTGTAGATTGAACAGTTTAAACATGTAGATTTCACATTTTGTAAGAACTACAGCTATATTTGATTCAATCGTTAACACAAATTTTTTTCAAATAAACAACTTTGCATTGTATTGTCACTTACAGTTTTTTTATGTTGCAGTTTTACCACTTTTTGGTGTGAATTCTCCAGTCTTTTTTTACAGTGCATGTTGGTTCGTTTCATCCAGGTGAATGGAAATGATTAAACCAGTTAAATATTGAAATAATGTGAATTATCTCCAGTAATTCGCTGGGGTGTTGTGTAATCGTGTTGACGTGGACTTGTTCAGCGTCCTGGGCCGAGACGCATAAAAGCTGAAGTTATCACCACGGCGCTGAGCTCTTCATTGTCTACAGGCACCGTTTAGAGATTTCTCACGAAAAAGTGCAATTGAAGCCCGATGCCTTTATGAGATAAAGAGTGGAGCAGCGTCTCAGCCTTGATTCAGGTGTATTTGTGTTAAAGGGAAACCCAATCCAATGTGTTTGAGTGACCTCTCATCCTGTGTTACTGAGCACACACACACACACACACACACACACACACAGCATCAGTGACCACACCCTCCTGTAGGCTGAGGCTGGAGAACATGAGGACACGTTTAGGGAACACACACTGTACACTCACACTGACAAACACAGCTGCCATTGAACACAACTTTCACTCTTTATTTTTCCGGTATTTTTAACATACGGGAAAATATCACTGAAATGACAAAAACAGACTGTGATTTTACATGTCAAATGGAAAAGAACAGGAAAAAACTGGAACTGTGAAGAACCAGAAAATGGCCATTTTTTTTTAAAGATTTTTTTTTCTTTTTTCACAGAAAAATACAGTTAACATACATGTATCATAATTTCACAAATATTTCTTTTCTATTTATGAGATTAAACTGTTAATTTAAAGTTTAATACTGTAAAAACAAAACTTAAACAGATAAAATTCCTGACAGTTAACGGTAACAGAAGTATTAGTTCTGTCAGTTGAACCAGACTTGTTTGTTCATTGACAAATATCTTGTGTAATTACAGGAGGTTTCACAACAAAACTGTTGAATAAATGTATTTTTGTGAATGTATAACATGTATAAGCACTGATAAACTGTCCAAATACAGTTTTTATCAGTGGATTGGACAACTGAGTCTGACTGAAAATTATTTATATATATATTTATAGGGAATTGGATTGTTTTAATACATGTAAATATTCTTTATTAAACATTAAAAAGTCTAAAAAATATGTAAAGTTAGGGCAAAAAACTGTATTTGAATTATGGAAAATTACCGTATTTTTACGAGATGGTTATTTTCCGTTATTTAACAGTATTTTTTCGGCACCCCTGCTGCCGGAATATTACCGTTTTTTGGGGGGGGGGGTTACGTTTTTTTTGTTTGGTTTTTTTTACAGTGCACTTTTAATATCATGTGGTAGAAATTTGGTTCATTAAGTATGTGAAAGAAGACACATTGAGTTATTTGTCAATTTAAGAAAAACTGACGCCTATTCTTATGATTAATTTATTGTTTTATTGATTTTACAGTGTTCAAGTGCAAGGTTTTGTGTGTTTGAAGTGAAAATCCATTAAATATCTGGGGTTTCTCTGCAAACACTTGGACTTGATGCTTTGAAGACTGTGAAGGAAAATTAAGCGTTTCTTTTTTTATTTTTAGTACGTTAAATAATTAATCGATAGGGTAGAGTTGACGCATAAATTGATAATGATACAAGGTTTTAAAATACCACAGTTAAACCAGTGGTTTGGCTAAAAACTGCTGTTGTTTTTTCCTGTTTTTTTTTTATTTTATTTTAATAATGACATGTTAATAATGTGAAAGAGGGACAAAATCAACACTTTTACCTAAGCGCTTTACATTTCCTTACTGATGCTTATGCACTTTTGTTTTCATGTATAGCTTTGTTCCGCTGCTATGTTAATGTTTTAATTCAGAATGACTTAATAACTTTCTTTAAAATCCTACTTAGCTTCTTTTTTTTAATTGCACTTAGTTGTATTCTTATCATACTTTGTAAAATTTATATTGTATTCTCTTATCTTCTATGTATTTTTAATTTTAGAATGCTATATTTGGTCTATTCTTATTTTCAGAGGTACTGGTGTTTTTCATTTATTTATTCATTTTTCATAAGAATATTGTTGCACTGACTGGAGTAGAACTCTAATTTTATTGTACACATAATGACAGTAAAGGCTATTCTATTCTATTCTATTCTATTCTATTCTAGTTAAGTATGTGAAATCTTCTTCCACCACTGATAATGCCTTTTTTATACATGACAGCTCTAACGTTTCCACTTAAAACTACTGTTTATCTGTCAGAACAACGACAGAAAAGTGACCCTTTAGGTCAGGGGGGTCAAACATGCACCAAAAGGTCCAGTCTGGCCTGTGGGATGAATTTGCAAAGTGCAAAAATTACACTGCAGATCTTAACAATCAAGGGTGTGGAAGTCATTTTTAGTTCAGGTTCCACATTCAGATCCGTACCATCGATACTAAAGTAATAGCATAGTAACCTGGAAGTAGTGACAACTTCATTTTTCTAGGTTCTAGGTTCAGCTGGACTAGTTTTACTCTTTGGTCCAGCTGAACCTCGCAGAACTGCCTAGAGCAGGGCTGTCAAACTCATTTTAGTTCTGGGGCCAGATTCAGCTCAATTAGATCTGCAGTGGGTCGGACCAGAAGAATAATAACAGTGAAAAAAGTACAATTACATCATGATAATGTTTACAGCCACAACATTTTCCTTAAAAATCTGAATACCATGAACAACTTTAAATGTCTTAAGAAAAACAAGCGCAATTTCAACAACATTCTGCCTCAGTTTATCATTTACACACGTGCATTACAGCTGACATTACAATTACACAAAACAGTTAGTAACAGGCAGAATATCGGTAAAATTGCATGTACTTCTCTTTAGACATTTTGGGTTGTTCATATTTGTTCAGGTTATTGACATTTTTTGTGAGAGGATAGTTTGTTGATCTAAACATTTTCATGTAATTTCACTTTTTTTTTTACGCTAAAACAAAGATAAAACCTGCAGTTTTCATTATTTATAGGTTATTAGGATAATATTTTACTGGTCTGACCCAGTTGAGATGTACTTGTTCTGTATGTGGAACCTGAATTCAAATGATTGTTAATATCTTCAGAGTAATTTTTGCATTTCACAGATTCATCCTATGGGTCAGACTGGACCCTTTGGGGGTCAGATTTGACTCTCGGGCCTTATGTTTGACACCTGTGCTTTAGTGGTCCGGCCCACTTGAGGTCCAGTTTGGCTGAATGCGACCCCTGGAAGAAATGAGTGGGACAGGCCTGTAGTAGGTGGTCTGCACAAACCTGAGCAGCCCTTCTGAACACAGCGCATGGTGGGACTCAGTGGTGTGCAGAACATGTGGAGGACACCAGGGGAACGGCTCACTGTGTTCCTGATCATCCAAGACCTGAAAGTGCTTTTCTCAGGGTTACAAATGGTCTCCGGATGGAAGCAGATTAGAGCGGCGAGTGCTCCGCATTAGGGCTGTTTGACCCACGTACTGTCTGTGACTGAGTGTGTGTGTGTGTGTGTGTGTGTGTGTGTGAGGGTGTGTGTGTGGAGGATAAAAGGTGAAGATATTGATGGAGAGTGAGAAGGCATGAGAGCTAAAGTACCAACGTCAGCGATTCAGCATCTATAGATTGTAACTTAATCCTTGCTCAAACACACACACTCACAGACACACACTCACACACACACACACACACACACACACACATATATGCAGACGCTGGCCTCATTCCTCCCTCTTTCTACCATCACATATGTCTTTCCTCCAGAACTGTTCCCAGCCCCTGCAGTCCATTTGCTGCTCATAATCCCTGTCTCCTACACAGGCCACTTGCCCTTCACACACATCTCGTGGTCCTTTGACATATGATTACTCTGTCAGGAGGGCCGGCTTCACGCCTGAGGGATGGCGGGGTTTCATTTGCACTAAATCCAATTTCACTTGACGGGGTTGAAGGAGGCTGAGGGTTGAGCAAACACTGTTAGCGATGACCTCAGAGGTCATTTATCAGGATTTCAATGACCACAGTGCAAGTGAGAGCTTCCCCAGAGCGGCTTTCTCAACAAAGGCTCATTGTTGAATGGGAGACGCTGATGTCATGATGGTATATTTCCGGAGCTCAGGAACTCCCGAGGGAGGGCCCCGGTAATGTAGCCGGGGCTCACAGCTATCTTTAGCCGTGGATTGTTCGGAAGAAATGTCTTCCTGAGATCAAGTTTGTTGTTTTTTGTGTTTTAGTTTGATCAGTTAATGGGAGGAATAAGAGCAACACGCAAGCAGGACAAAGGCTGCGGCACCAGAGCCTCGCACTGATTAACCCTTTGTGTCCGGATGACGCACATGCATCAAATATCACATGACTTCATCTTACGGCGATAATGCTGTCAATACTGAGCACACGGACGTCCATGGAAGAGCTCATATGAGCAGTTTCCTGCTGCACTTTTGTGACATTGCTTAAACTCAGGATGTCCTCCAACATGGTTCTTTTATCCACAGAAAAATGAAACACGTCCACTTTGTCATCTGGAAGTGTGTCTGAACCAAAGGCCACCAGGCACCACCATGCAGGTGTAACCCTTTCATGCATGAATTAGGAGAACCTTAATCAAGACTTTTTTTTTCCCCAGTGATTTTCATTCCTCTTACGGCATGACCCCCCCCCAAAAAAAACAAACAAACAAACAAACAAAAAAAAAACAATGCGATCGAATTTTTTTAATGAACCTGTTTTTAATGGAGTTACAAACATGTCCACTCAGCTGGACACCATATGTTTAATTTTAGAAACAAAAAAACATTTATTTACTGATAGACTGTGTGAAAACTATGAAATAAAAACATGTTTAATGCAGATAATCTGAGGTTTTCTCACATTTGAACATACTCTAATACTCGTTATTACTCACTTCATGGAGATAATATGCAAAAAAAAAAAAAAAAAAAATTGTTTGAAAAAGCAAAAACAACAAAAACCTGTTAATTACAGTCTAATAACAATTAGCAGGGTTTTTTTTTCCACTCCAACATGTGAGTGCAGATCAGGTTTATCTAGAACAGTGACAGTTACAGTAAGGGTGTGAATGTCAGTGAATGTGATGGTGCATGAGTGTCCACTGTGTTGGCTGATCTGGAACTAAAACTACAAACCCATGAATATACAAGAGAACAGCTGGAGAAGAACTGACCACTGGAGTGACCACTGTGCATGAAAGGGTTAACAGTGATCAAACAGTGGATGTCAGAGGCATTACAGAACTGACTGTTTCAAACATGCAGTCAAAACTGAAGTCAAACTGTCAAAGGTCTTTGTTTCGTCAGTGAAACAGAGTCCACCAAACTGTCAACATTTCCACTGATTTCACACACAATGCATTAAATAACCACGATACCATAAATCAGTACATGTTTTTCTTCTTCACTCATGATTCTCTGACTGGAAAACACTAAGTAGCACATTTTTCAAATGCTACCACACTGTTAAGCATAACAATAAAAAATCATAGCAGAATATTCGTAATAAAATTGAAATAAAAATTGTAAATTGCTGTTTCAGAGACACAATCATTGACTGTGTTGTAAACCATTGTCTTTATTTTTAGATCATTCATGTTGTGTTGTTTAGGTCAATGTGATGACGCATGGAAACAATTATTGCCCATTTAACACAAGAACCTCCTCCAATAATCACCTGTATTGGCCTCAGAAGTCAGTAAATCCCTGTAGATCTCCATGTTAACATATGAAATGTCCCAGTAGTTATCAGCCTGTTGACATGTTCTGGTCTCTAATATCCTCTTTTATCCTCGGCTGTGTAGAGGATTCATTTGAACAGGATCCACCTGTCTGAAGGATATCATGATTTGATGTTTTGCATAACTGGCTGCTTTGATTGACAGGTGTGTCAGCTATGTGAGTGTTTTTTGACAGATAGCTCAGCTGTTGAGTCAGACATTGAATAAAACATCTTTTTTTTTTTCTTTTTTTTTTACCTTTTCCGTCTTAGTTGTGGTTTGAAAGTCATATTAACATTGTCAGACTGTCATTCTGTCTTGAAGCTCACTGGTACTTCATTACAGTAACTTATCTACATTACCTAACATTAGCATTACTTCATATTGGAACATATGGTCCGTCAGCTAGCCTGCTAATTAGAGTAATTGGGTTTGTACATTACACAATCCAATCCAACTTTATTTGTAAAGCACTTTAAAACAACCACAGTGGACCAAAGAGCTGTACAGAAAAAGAAATAAAAACCACAATAACAGAAGAAAATACAAGAATAGATAAAAAGACATAAAAAAAGACAATGTATTACACAGGCTGACATTCCTGTTTTCAAAGACAGCTGCAGTTGGTAACATTTAACATTTTCATGATGCTGATAGTCAGCAGGTGCTTTTCCACTGACCCTTATTTTGAGCTAATATAACTTATGCATAAAAATTCACCTAATGGAAAAATGACCATTTCGCCAAAAGTCTCATTTTTCAATGAAAAGTTTTTGCGCTGACAAAAGGTGGTTTTTCATTCATAGTGCAAATGGTATATCACGCAAAACTACAATGGAAAGACCTTTTTATGGAAGTAAATCTGTGTCATCAGATTTTGAATTATAAAAGCTATTGAATTTCTAGCACGGAATTTTTTTTGCACTGAAATTAAGTATCAGAATTTTTTTTTGCACTGAAATTAAGTAAAGTAATTCAAAATCTGATGAGACAGAATTACTTCCATATTGATGCCCTTGACTGTTCATATCTTCAGGGTAATTTTTGCATTTTGCACTTTGTAAATTCATCTCGTGGGCCAGATTGGAACCTTTGGCGGGCCAGTTTTGGCCCCCGGGCCGCATGTTTGACACCTGTGATTTAGATGCTAAATATCACTAGTCCATAAGGCAGAAGCCCTTTTGGTGGTGAGAACACAGGAACTTTTTATGTGAGATGCATGTTCATAATACGCTGCACTGCCTACTATACAGATAATTCACTTTGTGTAAGAAAATGCCATATTTTTGGACAGATGGGACTTGGTTACAGAGATGATCATGCTTCCTTCATGCACTGGCTGGTGTTTTTGGTGGTTTGTTTCTCATGTCACACACTGTGTCTGTAGCTGCGACAGACGGTCCACGTCCAACCGGGAGGAACATTCCAGTGGTTAGAGACGCCAACTGGAGCAAAACTGAATCCAACTTGTTGTACTGGTCCCCTCCTCCCACTCTGTTTTAGAACTGTTTCCACCCCCCATCTCTAAAAGATGAATTAGAAATGTTTAGCAGGAGAAAAACAATGAATATTTGTTTTTATAAATGATTCAAATCAGGCTGTACATCTTAAATAAATGTCATTAGATGTTGAGTGGAGTTACGTTCGTGTTTATGTACAGTACGCTTACACACACACACACACACACACACATGCACACATGCACACACACACACACACACACATGCACACACACACACACGCACACACATACATACTGTAAGAGCCATTTCAGTATACCCTACAGACACTATTAGATGAAAATAAGACATAATCAGGGCAGGGAGGAGGCAGGAAAGGATGGAGGAAAGTAGGGCATAGCAGACCCCTCCCCAACCCAACCCCACCCCCACCCTCATCCCCACACACACACACACACACACACACACACACACACACACACACACACACACAGAGGAATTGGTGAATTCTTAGTGTTTGTTAATGACTATTTGTGTGTGCACCGTGGCTGGGGGGGGGGGTCCCTGCCTGGTCTGGGGCTGTGCTGCTCCTCTGATGAATAATTCACCCGTGGACGTTTCCCCTCGGCCTGCTGGGCCGCGCTCTGTGTGTGCACTATTGGCCACCTTTGCTTGTGTCTCTCCGTCTCCGGGGTTTGAACGGCCTCAGATGTGCGCGTTTGATTGATGGTTGTGTCGGGTTGAATGTAGGCTAACGGAGCAAGTGGCTGATGAGTGGAAACTGCTGAGCGGCCGCAGAGAGCTGCATTATGGGAAGTTGTGGCAGTGCCACTTGGACAGGAGGAAACTCCTGCTGCTCTGCCTTACTGCAGTTGGATAGCAGATGATTGATGATTGGAGGGACTGTATTCACACATTTGCACGCCTTTTATACACTGACTGATCCTCCAAGGGCTGTCTGAAAATGACTGTGGTCTTAAAGGACCAGTGTGGAAGATTTGGGGGATCTATTAGCAGGAATGAAATATATTGTGCATAATTATGTTGTTATTAGTGCATAATCACCCATAACTACGAATCATTATGTTTCCTTTGGCTTAGAGCAGGGCTGTCAAACTGCTGTTAGTTCAGTTCCACATTCAGCCTGATCTGACGTACAGTGGGCCGCACCAGTACAATAATATAAAGAACAGGAGAAGAACTCTGGGGTGAAAAAGTAAATTCCATAATGAAAATGTTTACATCCACGAATTGTACTTGAACATAACATGAACAAATATGAACAACCTGAAAATTCTGAAGAAAAATCAGTGCAATGTTAACAGTATTAGGCCTTAGTTTATCATTTCTACATGTGAATCACAACTTACAGATCACAGTGGATCTACAAATACACACAACATTAAATAACAGGCAGAATATTATTAAAATTACACAGACTTCTCTAAAGAGATTTCAGATATTCACATTTTTTGTAAAAGGCTAGTCTGTAAATGTAAACGTTTTTTTGTAATTGTACTTTTTTTTTACACTAAAACAAAGAGAAAAATTTATAGTTTTCATTATTTATAAGTTATTATGATAGGATATTATTGGTTTGATCCACTTTAGACTGAATTGACCAAAAACTCCAAAGTTTTCTCTATGTTTTTAAGTGAAAAATAAATAAAATTCCGTAATGAAAATGTTTACATCTACAAACTGTACTTGAACTTAACATGAACAAATATGAACAACCTGAAAAATAAGTGCAATTTTAACAATATTACACCTTAGTTGATCATTTTTGTCACAACTTACAGATCACAGTGGAGCTTCAAATACACAAAACATTCAGTAACAGGCAGAATATTGGTACAATTCCACATCCTTCTCTTAAGACATTTTAGGTTATTCACATTTTTGTAAAAGGCTAGTCTGTAAATGTAAACGTTTTTGTGTAATTTTCCTTTTTTTTTTTTTTTTACACTAAAAAACAGAGAACAGTTATCTTTTTTCATTATTTATAGGTTGTTATGATAGTATTCTACTGGGCTGACCCACTTTAGATTGAACTGACCTAAAATGATTTGAACATCCTTGATTGTTCATATCTTAGTGTAATTTTTGCATTTCACAGATTCATCCCCAGGGCCGGACTGGAGCCTTTGGTGGGCCGGATTTGGGCCCCGGGCCGCATGTTTGACACCTGTGGTTTAGAATGAGTGGTTTATTTCTCCAATGGGAGCTGGTCCTCCTCTGTGAAGCCCACCACGTTCCAGTCTTTATTTTTTTTTACATTGAAGTGACAAGCTCTGGCTTTGCTATGACAGGTTCAGACGCAGGGTGTTAGGTCACATCCAGATTGACAAATGTGCTGCAGACATGAGCCGTCGCTTTATCTCATGTGATGTGTCATAGCAGATAACAGCTAACAACACACCAGGGCTGCCTCAGCAGGTTCCCACAAAGGCCAGCATGATGGATGATTTGTGATTGCATGATTGTTATTTTTATCTCAAATTCTTTTTGAAGGATTGTCCATTCTATCTTCTGTGTGCAACACAAAAGAGAAGACAACCACAATATTTCATGTTGCTTCAGGCATCATTACTCATTTACATTCTTGTTGCTAGAAGCTGATTGCTAACAATTACATTCTCAGTTCGTCCCAGATTGATGCTTAGTCTCACATTTCAATGCACAGGGTATTTCGATTGTTTGACACATGTTTAGCTGTCACTTTTATCGTGTAAGGTGCAGTCAGAAATAGGGATGGGAATCGATAAGAATTTAACGATTCCGATTCCGTTATCAGTTTTGCTTATCGATCCAATTTCTTATCAATTCTCATTGGGTGAGGGAATAAAAGAGTACAAACGGGTGTGTATGCATTAACGGTCTTTTATATTTCCATCTGCACAGAAAATAGAACATATACAGGATGAACTAATAATAAGAACAGGTGATGCCGGGGGCATGTACAGTGACAGTCAAACTCCAGACTCTTTATTAATTCCACCGTTGCTGCATTTCCACTACGTGGAACCGGTTCGACTGTTGTTGTGCACCTCATTTCCTTTCCCTTACTTTTGGAAACTTGTATTTAAGGGGTTACAATGTTTGTTGCCCACACCAGAACCAGAACTGGGCCTGGATGACGGCCCGGTGTTCACTCTGCCGTTAGATTCACAAGCACCGCTGAGTGGAGAATCAAATATGTGACATTCCTGTAAATGAGTCACATGTGGACAAATGTGTGAACAGACCGCAGGGGTTCCACCTTTAAAAGAAATGGAAGCTTTGACAGTGTTACAAGTGGACCTGCTGTGGTCTGTTTGGACCTGCTGTGGTCTGTGTAGACCTGGTGTGACTGTTTGGACCTGCTGTGGACTGTTTGGACCTGCTGTGGTCTGTGTAGACCTGCTGTGGTCTGTGTAGACCTGCTGTGGTCTGTGTAGACCTGCTGTGGTCTGTGTAGACCTGGTGTGACTGTTTGGACCTGCTGTGGTCTGTGTAGACCTGGTGTGGTCTGTGTAGACCTGGTGTGACTGTTTGGACCTGCTGTGGACTGTTTGGACCTGATGTGGTCTGTGTAGACCTGATGTGGTCTGTGTAGACCTGATGTGACTGTTTGGACCTGCTGTGGTCTGTGTAGACCTGATGTGGTCTGTGTAGACCTGGTGTGACTGTTTGGACCTGCTGTGGACTGTTTGGACCTGATGTGGTCTGTGTAGACCTGCTGTGGTCTGTGTAGACCTGCTGTGGTCTGTGTAGACCTGGTGTGACTGTTTGGACCTACTGTGGTCTGTGTAGACCTGGTGTGGTCTGTGTAGACCTGGTGTGACTGTTTGGACCTGCTGTGGACTGTTTGGACCTGATGTGGTCTGTGTAGACCTGATGTGGTCTGTGTAGACCTGATGTGACTGTTTGGACCTGATGTGGTCTGTGTAGACCTGATGTGGTCTGTGTAGACCTGATGTGACTGTTTGGACCTGCTGTGGTCTGTGTAGACCTGATGTGGTCTGTGTAGACCTGGTGTGACTGTTTGGACCTGCTGTGGACTGTTTGGACCTGATGTGGTCTGTTTGGACCTGCTGTGGTCTGTGTAGACCTGGTGTGGTCTGTGTAGACCTGGTGTGACTGTTTGGACCTGCTGTGGACTGTTTGGACCTGATGTGGTCTGTGTAGACCTGATGTGGTCTGTGTAGACCTGATGTGACTGTTTGGACCTGCTGTGGTCTGTGTAGACCTGCTGTGGTCTGTGTAGACCTGGTGTGACTGTTTGGACCTGCTGTGGACTGTTTGGACCTGATGTGGTCTGTGTAGACCTGATGTGGTCTGTGTAGACCTGATGTGACTGTTTGGACCTGCTGTGGTCTGTGTAGACCTGCTGTGGTCTGTGTAGACCTGGTGTGACTGTTTGGACCTGCTGTGGACTGTTTGGACCTGATGTGGTCTGTTTGGACCTGCTGTGGTCTGTGTAGACCTGCTGTGGTCTGTGTAGACCTGCTGTGGTCTGTGTAGACCTGCTGTGGTCTGTGTAGACCTGCTGTGGTCTGTGTAGACCTGGTGTGACTGTTTGGACCTGATGTGGTCTGTTTGGACCTGCTGTGGTCTGTGTAGACCTGCTGTGGTCTGTGTAGACCTGCTGTGGTCTGTGTAGACCTGATGTGGTCTGTGTAGACCTGGTGTGACTGTTTGGACTGTTTCTACGTCATGTTGTCTTCATTCTGACCAAAACAATGCAGCGTACGCGTGACGTCATCGCTCATGCACATTGAAGGCAGAATCATTAAGCAGGCAAATGATTCCAAGGAATCGAGCTACTGGGATCCGGTTCTCAAAAAGAACCGGTTCTCGATTCCCATCCCTACCTTTTACTGTGGTTACTTTGTCAATTTCCAGCTTCCGAGGACCCTGCATCGGCTTCAGTCTGGTACGCTGCACAACGACCCTGACCCTGAAGGGCTCATGATCAGACCATGTGATGTTCTGGGAAGAACGGGTTCGTACCAAAACATCCCAGAGGAAATGAAAGCTGTTTAGGGTGGACTAATCAGGATGCGATGTGTGTAGACAACAGAATTATGATTACATATCGCCTAATCTGACACAGGGACCGCTGTAACGGATGAAAACAACATGTAGCCTGAACCTGGCTGTCCAGGGGGTGGGGGGGGTGGGGGGGGGCATTCAGCTGATTACAATCCTGACTGAAGTGATCCCACTAAATCCGACACAGTGGATTTAGTGGGATCACTTTGAGAGGGTGTTGAACTATGTTTAATACAAGCACGTCGGCGAGTTCTTTGTTTTTGGTCACAGTCTTCTCTTGAATTGCAAATCACAGTGTCGCTGGTACGGTGGCCCAGAGGGGCAATAGCCCCAAAAAATTATCCACACTGAGAAAAAAAAAGGAGAATGGCATTCATTTAAAAAGAAGTAAAAATTCTGATTCTGTTGGTTTCTGTAAATTGGCTTAGAGTCTGGTTTGGACCAACTCTATATATAAAGAGTCATGAGAGAACTTTTTTGTTGTGATCTGGCGCTATATAAATAAAATTTGATTGATTGAGTGATTTGATTGGTTTTCCCTTGTAAGTGGCTTTGGAAAAAAGCATCTGCCAAATGCATAAACATAAAATAAATGTACCCCTTAAATAAAAATGCACTTGCATGAAAAAAAATGTAAAAAAAAAAAAAAAAAACTTTAATAAAAAATTAATTTGTACAAAGAAATAAAATAAACTTGTATGATTTAAAATAAGAATAAGAATAATCTCCTCCATAAAAATAGACTTCTACATAAAAAGTGTCTCAAAATAAAATTGAGCAACATCAAAAATGATACATTTATATATTCTCCATATACCCCCCTTAATTGAAAAGATGGTTGATGTTTTTTTTTCTTTCTTTCTTTTTTTCATGAACCTTATTTAAAAAGTGAAGGGGTTTTCTTTTTTAGGCATATGAACTTTTATATTTTCAAACACTCTTTTTTTTTGATAAATGTATAATTTTTGATGTTGCTCAATTTTATTTTGAGGCACTTTTTTTCAGAAGTCTATTTTATTTGAGGAGATTATTTTATTTAAAAAAAAAATCATGCAAGTTTATTTTATTTCTTCATAGAAATTCATTTTTTATCAATTTTTTCAACATTTTTTTTAAAGCAAGTGTATTTTTATTTAAGGGGTACATTTATTTTTTCAGATACTTCTTTTCAAATAAATCACCATCTCTTTTTTTTCTCATAGTGGATAATTTTTGGTGCTGTTGCACCTCTGGGCCACCGTACACTGGGGATGTTTAGGATAAAATACGAACCTGGGATTAAAAGAGGAGCAGCCCCACACCTCAACAACAACAGTTACCCAAAAGTGAAGCCGATCTCTGTCAGACCTACTCAGGCTGTAGGAAACACAGTAAACCCACTGACGGTAGAAAAAACCAAAATTCCATGTCCAACACTACACAAACCCAACAGATTTAGCTTAAAAGTAAGTCAACAAGTAAAGGTCATGAACCAGGTTTGTTGTGTGAAGTTGTGATCTTCATGATTTTGTAATTTCATGAATTATTTATTGATATAAAGATGAGAAGAAATGGGGAAAAGTGGGTGCAAATGAGATGATAAAACGGAACCTCACATTTCTACATTTCTACTGTAAAGCGTTACAGAAGCAGTGTGACAGCCACCCTCACTACTGCACTTTCCCAGAGCTGCCACCAAGGTTCCAATAGTGCTGGATTTTTGATCATACTTTAGTTTTATTTAGATTTGACTTTTTTTTTCTCTAATTCAGTTTGTTTTAATTCGTTTTTAGAGCAGGTTTGATAGTTTTTATTAGTTTTCATTGTTTTCTAAATGCTTAGTTGTAGTTTAATTGTAGTTTAGTTTTAGTTGTAGTTTAGTTTTAGTTTAGTTTAGTTTTACTTTAGTTGTAGTTTAGTTGTAGTTTAGTTTTAGTTGTAGTTTAGTTTTAGTTTAGTTGTAGTTCAGTTGTAGTTTAGTTGTAGTTCAGTTGTAGTTCAGTTGTAGTTTAGTTGCAGTTTAGTTGTAGTTTAGTTGTAGTTTAGTTGCAGTTTAGTTGTAGTTTAGTTGCAGTTTAGTTGTAGTTCAGTTGTAGTTCAGTTTTAGTTTAGTTGTAGTTTAGTTGCAGTTTAGTTGTAGTTTAGTTGCAGTTTAGTTTAGTTTTACTTTAGTTGCAGTTTAGTTGTAGTTCAGTTGTAGTTCAGTTTTAGTTTAGTTGTAGTTTAGTTGCAGTTTAGTTGTAGTTTAGTTGCAGTTTAGTTTAGTTTTACTTTAGTTGTAGTTTAGTTGTAGTTTAGTTTTAGTTGTAGTTTAGTTTTAGTTGTAGTTTAGTTGTAGTTCAGTTGTAGTTTAGTTGTAGTTCAGTTGTAGTTCAGTTGTAGTTTAGTTGCAGTTTAGTTGTAGTTCAGTTGTAGTTTAGTTGTAGTTCAGTTGTAGTTCAGTTGTAGTTCAGTTGTAGTTTAGTTTTAGTTTAGTTGTAGTTTAGTTGCAGTTTAGTTGTAGTTTAGTTGTAGTTCAGTTGTAGTTCAGTTGTAGTTTAGTTTTAGTTTAGTTGTAGTTTAGTTGCAGTTTAGTTGTAGTTTAGTTGCAGTTTAGTTGTAGTTCAGTTGTAGTTCAGTTGTAGTTTAGTTGTAGTTCAGTTGTAGTTCAGTTGTAGTTTAGTTGCAGTTCAGTTGTAGTTCAGTTGCAGTTCAGTTGTAGTTTAGTTGTAGTTCAGTTGTAGTTCAGTTGTAGTTCAGTTTTAGTTCAGTTGTAGTTTAGTTGCAGTTTAGTTGTAGTTCAGTTGTAGTTTAGTTGCAGTTTAGTTGTAGATTAGTTGTAGTTCAGTTGTAGTTCAGTTGTAGTTTAGTTGCAGTTCAGTTGTAGTTCAGTTGTAGTTCAGTTGTAGTTCAGTTGTAGTTTAGTTGCAGTTTAGTTGTAGATTAGTTGCAGTTTAGTTGTAGTTCAGTTGTAGTTCAGTTGTAGTTTAGTTGCAGTTTAGTTGTAGATTAGTTGCAGTTTAGTTGTAGTTCAGTTGTAGTTCAGTTGTAGTTTAGTTGCAGTTTAGTTGTAGATTAGTTGTAGTTCAGTTGTAGTTCAGTTGTAGTTTAGTTGCAGTTCAGTTGTAGTTCAGTTGTAGTTTAGTTGTAGTTCAGTTGTAGTTCAGTTGTAGTTCAGTTGTAGTTTAGTTGCAGTTTAGCTGTAGATTAGTTGCAATTTAGTTGTAGTTCAGTTGTAGTTCAGTTGTAGTTCAGTTGTAGTTTAGTTGCAGTTCAGTTGTAGTTCAGTTGCAGTTCAGTTGTAGTTCAGTTGTAGTTCAGTTGTAGTTTAGTTGCAGTTCAGTTGTAGTTCAGTTGTAGTTTAGTTGTAGTTCAGTTGTAGTTTAGTTGCAGTTTAGTTGTAGATTAGTTGCAGTTTAGTTGTAGTTCAGTTGTAGTTCAGTTGTAGTTCAGTTGTAGTTCAGTTGCAGTTTAGTTGTAGTTTAGTTGTAGTTCAGTTGTAGTTTAGTTGCAGTTTAGTTGTAGATTAGTTGTAGTTCAGTTGTAGTTCAGTTGTAGTTCAGTTGTAGTTTAGTTGCAGTTCAGTTGTAGTTCAGTTTTAGTTCAGTTGTAGTTCAGTTGTAGTTCAGTTGTAGTTTAGTTGCAGTTTAGTTGTAGATTAGTTGCAGTTTAGTTGTAGTTCAGTTGTAGTTCAGTTGTAGTTTAGTTGCAGTTTAGTTGTAGATTAGTTGCAGTTTAGTTGTAGTTCAGTTGTAGTTCAGTTGTAGTTTAGTTGCAGTTTAGTTGTAGTTCAGTTGTAGTTCAGTTGCAGTTCAGTTGTAGTTCAGTTGTAGTTTAGTTGTAGTTCAGTTGTAGTTTAGTTGCAGTTTAGTTGTAGATTAGTTGCAGTTTAGTTGTAGTTCAGTTGTAGTTCAGTTGTAGTTCAGTTGTAGTTTAGTTGCAGTTCAGTTGTAGTTCAGTTGTAGTTCAGTTGTAGTTTAGTTGTAGTTCAGTTGTAGTTCAGTTGTAGTTCAGTTGTAGTTCAGTTGTAGTTTAGTTGTAGTTCAGTTGTAGATTAGTTGCAGTTCAGTTGTAGTTCAGTTGTAGTTCAGTTGTAGTTCAGTTGTAGTTCAGTTGTAGTTTAGTTGTAGTTCAGTTGTAGTTCAGTTGTAGTTCAGTTGTAGTTTAGTTGTAGTTCAGTTGTAGTTTAGTTGTAGTTCAGTTGTAGTTTAGTTGTAGTTTAGTTGTAGTTCAGTTGTAGTTTAGTTGTAGTTCAGTTGTAGTTTAGTTGTAGTTTAGTTGTAGTTCAGTTGTAGTTTAGTTGTAGTTCAGTTGTAGTTCAGTTGTAGTTTAGTTGTAGTTTAGTTGTAGTTCAGTTGTAGTTTAGTTGTAGTTCAGTTGTAGTTTAGTTGTAGTTCAGTTGTAGTTCAGTTGTAGTTTAGTTGTAGTTCAGTTGTAGTTCAGTTGTAGTTCAGTGGTCTCTTTTCTCTTCTTCTCTGTGCTCCTATTCAAATCAATCCCAGACAGGACTCTGCTGCTTTAGTCTCCATGTTTCCAGGTAGAGTGGGGACCAGAAGACGACTGGAAACCACAAGTGAACACAAGTGACGGACCGTCCAGTACCGTTTGGTGCTGCTAGCTAAAATTGCTTGAGGGAAATAAATTGATTTTGTATCAATCCGACGCTGACAAAGACGAAAATGAAGGGAATTTTAGCCGGAATTTTTATACGTTTTAGTTAGTTTTGTAAACACACAATACAGTTTCAGTTAGTTATTGTTTTTTCTTTTAATTCTAATTTTTATATATTTCAGTTAATGAAAATGTTTTTACAATTCTAGTTTTGGTCATTTCGTTAGTTTTCGTTAACGATAAGAGCCTTGGTGTAGATGAGAATGGATGAAGTAACTCCATCAGCAGCTAAATTCTGCACCTGTCACTTTATTATTTTTGATTTATTTATCTTCCACTCTGAGAAAGTTCGGTGTGTTTCTCCTCCTCTTCCTTCTTCTCCTGCACTTGTAATTTTACAGTTTGGGGATTATGGATATCAGTTCGCTGCCTGTCAGCCCATTCTGCTGCAGAAACATGCCATCCTCTCCTCACACATATTAAAGCCCTGCGCAGACAGGATGATGAAACCATGGGCAATGTCTTCTTGTTTACCAAAGCCCCTCAACTGTCTCTAAACAATTTAGCCGCTAAGGCTGGGCGAGAGGAAAAAAAAAAAAAGAGCAAAAACACAGAGCAGCACAGCTTTAAATGTCAAAGACTCGACTAATTCAAAGAGAGAAGAAGAAGAAATACGGAAAGCTTGGAGTGTTTATGCAGTTTTTCAGTCCAGTTTCAGTATTGATGTAATTGTTTAATCATGATGTTTTGAGCTACAGCTGGACCTCAACACTCTTCTGCTGCTCCATCATAGCACTCGTCATTTTCAAATAGAAAATATCAGCCTAAAACAACATCCTATTTTTATATACATCCTAATAAGACCCAGTGCTGCTGTTATGGCAATTACACTTATACACTTTTCTCTCTATTTAACCTTTCTTAAGTGTTTTATCATCATTTATTATTGATTTATTTATTAGTTCTTTTTTTTTTTTTTTTAATAAAATCATCATTTATTATAATATTATCCTCTACACCAGAGGTCTCAAACGTGAGGCCCAGGGGCCAAATCCAGCCCCTGGGATGAATTTGTGAAATGCAAAAATTACACTGAAGATATTAATCATTTTAGTTCAGGTTCCACAAACAGACCAATTTAATCTCCAGTGGAACAGATCAGTCAAATACTATCATAAGAACCTAGAAATACTCACAACTCCAATTTTTTTTCTTTGTAAATGTTAACATTTTCATGTCATTTTACTCTATTTACACTAAAACAAACAAACTATCATTTCATAAAAATGCAAATAACCTGAACAAATATGAACATTTTGAAATGTCTGAAGTGTAAGTTTAACAATATTCTGCCTGTTATTAAATGTTTTGTGTATTTGCAGATCCACTGTGATCTGTACGTTGTAATTTTATGTGTCAATGATAAACTGAGACAGAATATTGTTAAAATTGCACTTAGTTTTCTTAAGAAATTTCAGTTTGTTCATGTTATTCACATTGTTTTAAAGGATAGTTGGTAGATGTAAACATTTTCATCACATAATTTTACTTTTTTCGCTCTAAAACATAGAGGAAAGTTTGGAGGTGACATTATTTCTATATTACTATATTATTATTTCACTGGTCCGGCCCACTGCAGATCAAGTTTGGCTGAATGTGGCCCCTGAACTAAAATGAGTTTGACAGCCCTGTTCTACACTTAGCATTTTTAAAGTGAAAATCAGGTGTTTTCCTATATTTAATTTACTGATCATGTAGATGCTCATAAAAGCTCAGAATAAAGTTGAGTGTTTTTTTGTCAGAAATAGAGAAAACTGAAGAAAAAGTAACACTATCTGCAAATACATCATCAATTAAACATAAAATAAGTATCTTCAGTCGCTGTCATTGATCCAACTCCATGGGTTTTACTGGTGAACTGATGTTGTAGAAGATGACGGTGTTTCCATGTTCACTACGAAGCCTTTGAATGTCCAAATATGGTCATATCTGATGACCATGAAAAGATGACTAACTGCATTTTACACCAATTATAAAGTCAAACTATTTTAATGTAGATAGAGCATTTTTAGCTCTGTGGAGAGTAAACCAGCTCTACCACTAGAGTTAAAAGTCAGTGTAAAGTTCTGCACAGATGCAGTGTAAAATTCAACACTACAGAGTGATGATTAGTGCCAGTCTGCCACATTGCATTGTGGGTACTGGACATTTTACTCATTGTGTTCTATTTTATGTGCAGGGGTTCGAGGGGGGTTTGTGTTAATGTTTCTGTGGGTTAATGCAGCGCTTTTCAACCTTTGGGTCGGGACCCCTCGTGGGGAATTCAAATGGGTTCGCCTGAAATTTCTAGTAATTGATAAAAATAAAAAAATAAAAACCTATATGGAAGTAAATCTGTGTCATCAGATTTTGAATTATGAAAGCTATTGAATTTCTAGCACTGAAATTTTTTTGCACTGAAATTAAGTATCTGAATTTTTTTTGCACTGAAATTAAGTATCTGGATTTTTTTTTTTTTTTTATTCTAAATTTATGAACATAGTTGAATTCAGAGACAAAAAATTCAGATACTTAATTTCAGTGCAAAAAAATTAAGTGCTAGAAATTCAGGGGCTTTTAGAATTCAAAATCTGATGAGATAGATTTACTTCCATAAACTTATGAATAAAAAATCTCTGTTGAGTTGACAGAGCCAATCCCAGTCCATAACAGACAAACTGTGGTTGTGAAACTGCAGCACTGTGGTTCTGTTTGTGTGTCACATGTTCACTGTGGTCAGTTTCAGATGCTGCAGCTCTTTCATAATTCCTAGTTTCAGTTCTTGTTTGTTCAGTATTCATTGTCCTCCTTGTAAATCCCAGCTGGACTGACTGGACAGATCCTGAGCCTTTAATCTACACCTGGATTTACTGCCTCTGTCCACAATAATAGACATTATATAGACTAAATGTCCACAATAACAGACATTATACAGACTAAATGTCCTCTAACATTAACGTTTATTTGCAACATAGTATAACAAACCATTACATGATCAAAAACAAATTAATTTTAGCAAAAAAAAAAATGTCTCTGTTTTGAATGTCTGGGGTCGCCAGAAGTTTGTGATGTTAAAATGGAGTCATGAGCCAAAAAAGGTTGGAACCACTGGGTTAATGTGTCTGTTTTACAACGTTTTTGGCCTTTTTATGTAGTTTTTTTATTATTAATGTGACACCATTAGTCAAACCTGTAGGCAGAACAATGCTGAACTTGATTGTCGCCGTGAAATTATGATTATATTAATGATGGAAAGACTAAGCTCTTTCAAAATAAAAACAGTAATTGGAGTGATTGAAACCCATGGAGCAATTCTCCTCCATTCAGATTCTAAGTGTATTAATAATAATACATTTCATCTCTTCTTACAAATCAAAAAGCTACTTCAGTAACTTTCTGAATATCATCTCATGACCCCCACCTTGGGAACCCCTGCAAATCTACTTTGTTTCAATATGAACACATTATAGAGTCATTTTTAAACTACATTTGGTGTAAAAATAACTCTATAAAGTGTAATCATAGTACTCTAACAGTGTGAAAACACCACAGTGTTATTTATTTATTTTTTTTAACACATTTCATTGTTAATTTTGACACTGAATTTAATAGAATTAACTCAGAAAGTATGACACTGGCCACAGAGTAAATTTTGCTAATTTTGAGTGGGACTAAATGTTATCTGAAACAGAGTTAAATTAAACACTCTAAGAGTTGAACTGACACTTTATGGCAGGAGTGTCAAACTCGTTTTAGTTCAGGGGCCACATTCAGCTTGATATGATCTGGACCAGTAAAATGATATAAATAATAGAATAAGAACTTAGAAATAATGTCAACTCCTAAGTTTTATTCTGTTTTTGAATGAAAAACAGTCAAATTCTGTAATGAAACTGTTTACATCTATGAACCGTACTTGAACATAACATGAACAAATACGAACCTGAAAATTCTGAAGAAAAATCAGTGCAATTTTTACAATATTAGGCCTCAGTTTATCATTTTTACATGTGAATCAAAACTTACAGATCACAGTGGATCTACAAATACACCAAACATTAAATAACAGGCAGAATATTGGTACAATTCCACAGACTTTTCTTAAGACATTTCAGATTGTTCACATTTTTCGTAAAAGGCTAGTCTGTAAATGTAAACATTTTTGTGTAATTTTACTTTTTCTTTAAACTACAACAAAGAGGAAAAAAATGCTGTTTTCATTATTTATAGTTTATTTTGATAGTATTTTACTGGTCTGACCCACTTCAGACTGAACTGACCTAAAATGATTCGAACATCCTTGGTTGTTCATATCTTCAGTGTAATTTCTGCATTTCACAAATGCATCCCAGGGCCGGACCGGACCCTTTGGTGGGCTGGATTTGGCCCCTGGGCCGCATGTTTGACACCTGTGCTTTATGGCTTAAATATTAGGACTATGTTGGTGGATGTGGTGATGGCCTGGTTGTCTTATAGTCCATGATCAAGCACAAGATATTTAGATTCATGTGATTCAAGGTGATTGCTTATATTTTAATGCAGCTCTAATTTCTCACTGGAGCGACCATTTGGATTCTCAAGCAACAATTTGGCAGGAGCATCAGATGGTTATCCCCTCCAAACTGCAGCAGATGATTGTCAAAGCAAACAGAAACATGTAAATGAAACACAGTGAATTATTAGTTTGTACTGAAGTGTAAATTAGCAGGTGTGAGGAGTGAAAACAGCTCATCCAGTCTCAGGTAAATTAAAACATCAGTCTTTAATTGCTTCCTCAGTAGCGTGAGTGGCTGCGGTTTCTGCCAAAAGCTGCAGGTAACCACGGCGACGACCGCAAAGCAGTGTTTAACAGGTCTGATCAATGTGCAAGCCTGGAACCGAGTTTATATTTAGAATAAAAGCAGGCGTTGGAGCATGTGATAAGAACTGTTCAGTCACATGTTTTCCCCAGAAACCAACAGCTTTTCCTTAAACATCTGTATGTTGGACCCAAAAACACCAGAAATTTACAGCTTTCAGGAGATAACGTTACAGGTTTACCCCTTGATTTGACATCTTGTAAGTAGTATTTTAGGAGGGTTTTTTTTCTCATCAATACAAATTATGGCATATAAATATGTGTTTATTTGCAGTTCTAGGCTGACTGGGAGCTGAAAAAAAAAACATTGATTATTTATGAAACAAGATGAAGACAGATCAAGCTAAGAACAACATAAAATATGAAACACGATTAGAATGATGTAAAATATAATTAGATGAAAACAAAATCAACATGTAAATGTCCTAAAATACAAACCAAGATGAAAATGTGAAGAAAAAAGTAGGAATTGAGATAAAAAATGATGTAAAACAGCCGACAAAGAAAACAATGTAAAAGGCACAAGACAAAAATTACTTTAAATATGAACCAAAATGATGGAAAAATGCTAAATAACATAAAAAAACAAACAAATCAAGATTAAAAATGACAAAAAAAAGACTTCACATGAACACACAACATTTTTCAATGAGAATATTTTGATATTTATTAATATAGAAAATGACTGTGATCTGACTTCTTATTCAACATTATGAAAAAGTGTTTTTTCATGTCCTTTCATTTTATTTATTCGTTTAGTCAGGGACAATTCACAATATACATTAACCTTAAAAAAGAGAGATGTAGTGTGCCAGGTTGTAGCACTAGTGCTCGTTTCCACCTGCAGTCCCTGGGCAGGCTGATGGGGTCATGGAAAATAAACAGGCATTAATAAAAACGAAAACAGTAAAAAACAGTAAAAAAAGAAAAAAAAGAAAAAATGCATTTCTATAACTTCATCTATATAAAATATTCACTCACATCCAACTATTCACTCTTATTCAACATTATGAAAAAATGTAAATGTTTTAGCTGTAGTTAATAATGACTCGCAGCTTCATGTGTAAAAACTGTGATCTAATAGAGGCACAAATATGTAAATGTGTGTGAATACGACAGAAGAGCCCAGTCTGTTTGAATGTGAGGCTGACAGAGCCGCGGTGCACGCTTCTACACAAACACAACTCACACTGAATACATTAGCTGTTGTTTTTAGTCTCATGTGGGCAGAGGAATATGAACAGAGTGGAACATCGCTGGTAAACAATTTGCAAGCATCATGAAAAGCTGCAGAGAACGGCCTGAAGTGTTCCACAGGGAGCAGCAGAAGCGTCCGCACTGCTGAGATGAGCTGGCCCTGGGCTCCAGAGGAACGCCACAACACCACTGCAGCAAGGCCCAGCGCCGGGGGGGTGCAGAAGCCATGAGTCAGCACAAACACACACACACACACACACACACACACACACACACACACACACACACACACACAGCCCTGGGCTGACACAGACAGACTGCATGCTCAGCTGTCTGTGTTCAGGCTTTATGTACGACAGCCAGAAATGAAACACAATGAAAAGGCTGCATCTGTCACCACACCTCCTATCTGTCTGTCTGTCTGTCTGTCTGTCGTTCTATCGTTCTATCATTCTATCGTTCTATCTATCGTTCTATCGTTCTATTGTTCTATCGTTCTGTCTTCCATGTTTATTTGTGTTTTCTTCAGACAGTTTCCTTCCCTGTGATCATGTGGAAGAATGCAAAAAAAAAAGTCAACAAAATGCAGAAAACTATTGGACTGAACAGTGATTTCTGACATTAAATAATGTTTACAGTTGTCCCTCACTATAACGCGGTTCACTGTTCGCAGATTTTTTTTAGTGCAATTTTGCATGCTTTTTTTTACAGTGAATAAATGCGCATTGTGTTCTGCATCCTGATTGGCTCTGGGAGAACCTGTGCATTGTGCTCTGCGTCCTGATTGGCTCTGGGACTGTAGTCCATTGTCAGTCACTCCTGTCTCCTGCTCAGTACAGAATGCGTTCTTCTGCCAAATTTACTTAAATGTTCGATCACTAGCAGTGTGACTCTGAAGCGCTGTATGTTTGACAGTTTTCTCCGACAAAACCCACAATGTCGACCAAACGTTCTGCACCGACAGCGGCACCTGCGGTCGCACCCAAAAGGCAGAGGAAGATGCTAACCATGGCACAAACAGTTCCATTCTATAATCCTGTACTTATTTTGTAAAATCTACGAAGGTTTGAACTGTGAGTGTTTAAACAAGAGAGAAATGTGAGAAAATGTTCATGCCTGTCTGAGAAAAGTGTCTAAAGTGTGTGGTGAGGGCTTTTACAGCCTGAAAACAGACAGAATAATTGTAAAAAATAAAGCCGACTATTTTGCGGATTTCACCTATTGTGGGTTATTTTTAGAACGTAACCCCTGCGATAAACGAGAGACCACTGTATATATTTTTCCACAAAATGAAGCGTTTGGTTTAGTTTGGATGGCTGAAGTATGTGAGATGCAGGACACTGATAGCAGAGCTCTGTCCTGTCATGGAAGTAAAGGCGACAGAAGCCCTTCGGTTGAGGTTAGGAGAAGGTCACGGTAACATTTGCAGTTTTTCTCAACTACTTTTGCTCAGTTCTTGAGACGCTTTAACATTTTCAAAGCTCTACATGGATTTGTCCAAACACCTTACAGACTATGGCGTGGCACACCACCACACCTCACCTCAAAAGGTCATAACTGACCCAAAACATTTAACTAGTGCTAAAAAACACAGATTTTGTTTTGTGTAAAAAGTCACTGGCTTCAAAATCAAACGTTGGTTTGGCATGTGAAGTGCTCCACAGGTTTTGTCAGTGTGGGAGTGGGTGAGTCTCCATTACCCACTCACCTTTTCATGGATGTAATGTCCACTTTTTTACATGAAATAACTGTTTACACCACAGTAAACTGAAAACATACACAGCACAATATAACACAAACATGCATCAGTACAGATAATAATTTCCCCATCCATTAAACATGGTTGAGTTTTGCCTGCAATTTTACAAGCAATTTGAAAATAATTTGATAGATGTACTCAACAGGTAATTGCAGTTGCACAGATTTGTTTAACCCATAAACACCCAGTGCTACTTTTGTGGCAGTTTGCAAATTATTTTTCTCTATTTTTAACTTTTCTTAAGTGATTTATCATCATTTATTCTAATATAATGCTCAGTATTTTGCATTTAAGGCCTTACAGTATGTGTTTAACTGTTTATAATAGTACTAGAAGCCTGTGTGTTGAGCTGAACTAACTTTTCTATTACCACATCTTTTTTTATATGTATTTCATATTTGAGTATCCATTTATGAATGCTAACAGTGCACTTATCACCCCACCCCCTGAAGGGGAGGCAAGGGCTAGTGTTTTTGGTTCGGTTTGTTTGTTTCTTTGTTTGTTAATACTCTAGCAGCAAAACTGGTTGAAATCAGACCAGATTAGGTTTATAGATTGCCAGTGACCCAGACTATATCTCATTACATTTTGGGAACAGTAGGTCAAAATTCAGATTTTTTAAGAATTTTTTAAATCTTTTTTTCTCCCATTTACTTATAATGGGCAACATTTCACATGTCTATAAAACATCAATTTTGTTTCAGCTGACCTCAGACTTGGCACATATGTAGAGGCAGTTCATATGATGACATCAGCACATGCATAGACATGATGACATCAGCTGGATTGATGCCAAAATAAGCTACAATATGTGCGAGGGGCGGGGTTTGTTGTGCCTGGGACCACTAGTTAACAACATGTTTTCACCTTGACCAAACAATCCACCTTAGTAATGCTAATAAATGTTTTATTATGGACTTATTAATATTTTCCTATGTTTAATTCACTGATCATGTAGATGTTCATAAAAGCTCAAATTAAAGTTGAAGGTTATTGTGTCAAAAACAGAGAGAATGGAGGAAAAAGTGACTTTTTTAGTCAAATACTGTATATCAGGAAGTGAACATAAAAACAAGTGTGTCCGTCCACTGTCACTGATCCAAATTCATGAGTTTTACTGGTGAATCAATGCTGTAGAAGATGACGGTGTTTCCATGGTAACTATGGAGCCTCTGAACCAGTGTCGGCTGCTGGTCTTTCAGACAGGGGAAGCTCACTGTCACATAAAAAAAAGTCCAGTTCTTTAAACATAAATTCGTCCTCCGTTCCTTTTTCAGAAAATGCTCAGTGACCTTATCGTACCAACTAAACAAGAAAACGCTGAAATTCTGTTAAATTGAAACAAGGAAGTGCAGTGGTTGTGTTTTCTTTCAGGTCAGTAAATGAACAGTTCATTTGGTTTGTGTGATTTCCCAGCAGAATGTGTGACGTATTAAACTGAACTGTGTCAGTGAAGGAGCAGATCTGAAAACAGCTGTCAATCAAACAGGGTTCAGCCTTTGGACTGATCCTCCAATCAGCACGTGGAAGCTCAGCGTCCGGCCCGGCCGAGCTCCGCCCACAGCTCCATTCACCCCCAGAGACGCTGAGCGTCCGGGGGCGGGACAACATGGTGTCATTTATCCAATGCTGGTCCAGTTTAGAGTCAGTTTCCAGCAGTTCCACTCAGTCCCATTGAAGTGCATGGACGCTGAGCGTCTACGGACAAATGCACTGAGCAGAGATGGAATGAACAAACACAGACACGGGAATGGAGGAGAAGTGAACAACATCCAGTCCACTGATCTGGGATCAAACTGATTCTGAACCAACTGGTCTGAGAGATGAACGTGTTCCAACACATTTGGAGTCAATGAAATGAAAACAACTGAACAGATTTGAGCATTTAACTTTCATAATTTTAGGGGCAGCTGAGCTTCCCTTACAGTCTGACAGAAAACACCTCTGCTCTGAACGTCCAAATGGGTCATATCTGATGACAAACTGTATTTTACACCAATTATTTCCATGGATTGATAGGATTAGTGGATCAACAGTGATTTAGTTTTTTATATCAGTAAATAAATGCAGAGTTTGGGTCTTTTTGGGTTAAAAGAGGATGTGAAATCCAAATGTGTGGGCACCAGTCGTTTGGAGCTTTGCATATGTTGTACTGAAAATATTCAGTATCATGTGAGAATTATTCAGAAGTGTAAACATCAGTCAACACACTGTGAGTTGTTTTCCGTCGCTCCTTGGCATATCTGATGTTCTTCTTCTTCTTCTTTTTCTTTCTAGGGTGCTAGACAGAGTGATGTCGGCGGGCGGGGAGCGGGGTGGCGAGGCGGCACCCCTGTACGTGTATGAGTCGAAGGTCCACTGTGCCAACGTGCTGCTGAGCCTGGAGGAGCAGCGGCGGCAGGGCATCCTGTGTGATGTGACGGTGCTGGTGGAGGGCAGGGAGGTGCGCGCCCACCGGGCCGTCCTGGCCGCCAGTAGCCGCTACTTCCTGCAGGCCCTGCTGGGACACAATGGGACAGCGGGGGAGGCAGAGCTCATCATTAACCTGCCAGACAAGGTAAAGGGCTGCACACCACCGAAGAAGAGCTCTAGTGTCTGGAGCAGCCGCTGTGAGGCCTGACTGTTGGAAGGAGGTTTTTACTGTGAATGAGCCCAGGAAATCCTCTGAGCTTCATGACTTCCTTTGCTGACAGACATTTCCTAGTGTGTGTGTGTGTGTGTGTGTGTGTGTGTGTGTTGGGGATGTAACCATATGAAAATTTCATATCACGGTTATTGTGACCAAAATTATCACAGTTATCATTATTATCGTGGTATTATTGAAATTGTGCTCAAAATGTTCAAAAAGTACTAATATACACACTGAAATAATTTAACCAAGTTGTAGTTTAAATAAATAAGTAAATAAATATAATAACAGTCCCACTGTCCCTTCTGTGTCAGAAACATTCCAATATTAACCCTTAGTGGTCTGAGTCTATTTTGTCTGTTTTTCAGTCCTTTTGATTTGGCCTTTATATACTATAGAAACAAATGTTTACTATACCCATGTTTGGATCTGTTTTTTCAGCACAACTTCATCTATATCATCTGTCTATTAGTTTTTACTTTAACCTACTATAAAAACATAAAAAGACAGAAAACACAAAAAAATATATAAAATCTGATTGCATAAATAACACACAGATGCTTAATGAACCTTTTCACAGACTTTAAAAGTGAATATTGGTTCCAAATATTAGGTATAGAAAATTAAAATTGCAATAAATTAAAATTATACCCAAATATTTGACATAAAAGCAGATCTTCACATCGGCATTTTTTTTCCCCTAAAAGTGCTGTAATCAAGCACGGTTATCATGAGAATTAGAATTTAAACGCTAATACTAACTGTCTGCAATTTTACCGCGGTTTATCGTTATACCGGTAATCGTTCCATCCCTAGTGTGTGTGTGATGTTAAAATGAGTTGCTGTGATCTTCCAGCAGCTCAATGGTTTCCCTTCATTTCAGCTGATGGAGAGTGGAACTGGCTGATGCATCACAATAATTGCAGCTTCACACTTCTTCATTTTCCTTCAGTTTGGGTTTGACCAGTGTATTAACTCTAAGGCAGGGCTGTCAAACTCATGTTAGTTCAGTTCCACATTCAGCCCAGTACGATCTGCAGTGGGCTGAACCAGTCAAATAATAAGTGAAAAAAGTAAAAATAAATTATGATAATGTTAACATCTACAAAAATCAGAATAACATGAACAACTGGAAACGTCTTAAGAAAAACAACTGCAATTTTAGCAATATTCTGCCTCAGATTAACAGTTTATCATTTATATATGTGCATTACAACTGACATTACAATTACAAATACACAAAACATTTAATAACAGGCAGAATATTGGTAAAATTGCATTTATTTATCTGAAGACATTTCAGGTTTTTCACATTTTTTGTAAAATAACAGCTTTTTAATGTAAACATTTTCATGTAATTTTACTTTTTTACACTAAAACAAAGAGAACATTTGCTGTTTTCATTATTTATAGGTTCAGTATGATAGTATTTTACTGGTCTGACCTACTTTAGATCTAATTAGTCTGTATGTGGAATCTGAATTAAAATGACTTTGACATCCTCGATTGTTAATATCTTCAGTGTAATTTTTGTATTTCCCAAATTCATCCCAAGGGCCAGATTGGATCCTTTGGCGGGCTGGATTTGGGCCCCGGGCCGCATGTTTGACACCTGTGGTTTAATGGGTTAGAAATGAACCCTTAACAACACCTAGCTGTGTTTACGTGGACCCTAATATCGCACTAATCATTAGCTGTCACAACTAGAAAAGCACTCGGAGAGCGTAGACCTCTGCCAAGACAGATCTGCCCCCCCCCCTCACGGATCACCACCAAAATTCAATCATTTCTTCCTTGTGCCAGTATATATAATTCCTGAAAATTTCATGAAAGTCCATCCATAACTTTTTGAGTTATCTCGCTAACAAACAAACAAACAAACAAACACGCAAACACACAAAGCAAAGCGATCACAAAACCACCTGGCGGAGGTAAAAACCCACTGTCCACAAATGTGGACAGTGGGTCTTAGGAGGTTAAATAACTGACATGAAGTCAATCAGTGCAGATGGAAAGGCCAGACAAATGACTCATGTAAAAATATCTCCATCTGCAAAGCATGACCCTGAGCATTTTCAGATGTATACCTATGAAAATAGTGCTGATCAGCCAGGACAGACAGTCCTGTGTCTACTGTTACAAACAGGCTTACACCACATTTTTATCTGAAGCACAAAAATATATGAGTAACCCATAAACACCCAATACTACTGTTGTGGCACTTCTCAAATTAAAGTTTGTCTTTTTTTTATTCTTTTTTAGGTAATTTATCACCATTTATTATATTATTCTCTGTATTTTGCTTTTTTCCAGTGAAAATCAGTTATTTTCCAATATGAAATGATTTGATCGTGTAGATTTTCATAAACGCTCAGATTAAAGTTGAGGGTTATTATATCAGAAACAGAGAAAACTGACTTTTCAAGCAAAGATATCACTAACTGAATGTAAAAACCAGTGTGTCCATCCACTGTCGTTGATCCAACTCCATGGGTTTTACTGGTGAATCAATGTTGAAGAAGATGACAGTGTTTCCACGGTAACTACAGAGCTTCTAAATGTTCAAATATGGTCATATCTGAGGACCATGAAAAGATGAAGAAGTGTATTTTACCTGAATTATTTCACCATATTAATAGGTTTAATGGATCAGATGTTATTAAATATTTTAGATCAGTAGATGATTTTGGTTGCCAGTGGCTGTTTGGGCCGTTAAGGGTTAAAAAAAAAAAACCTGTTAATTACAGTCTAATAACAATTAGCACTTTTTTCCACTCAAACATGTTAGTGCAGATCAGATTTATGTAGAACAGTGAAGTTACACTAATGGTATGAACTGCAGTGTATGAGATGATGCATGAACGTCCACTGTGTCGGCTGATCTGGAACTAAAACAACAAAAGCCATGAATACACCAGAGAACAGGAACAGCTGTCCACTGGAGTGACCACTGGAGTGACCGCTGGAGTGACCACTGTGCATGAAAGGGTTAATACTACCCATGTTACCGGAGCTACTGGTTACCACATTTCTCAGCACTGAACTTCCAGGTGCCGATGAGTAGAAGAGGCTAAAATTCCAGCACTTATCGTCCATGACCAATGACGGCTGGACGAAAACAGGGGCTAACTTGACCTTCTTCGTCTAAATAAGGTTAAAGGAAGGGCACGTAGAAGAACCAGCTGGAGTTGACACAAACTGATCTGTTTATGAAATCACGTCGTCCATGAATATTAATGTTGTTGCCCCGTTAGCTGCTGCCTCTTCCCTCCACCTCTGAAGCTGATCAGGGAGCTGCTGCGTCTCCCAGTGGCTGGCATTACCATAAAATGCCCCAGATCTGTCATATTGATTAATACGTCTGTGTGGCTCTACCGTATACAGTAATCACTCACAAGGCCTCCACCACTTAACAAATCAAACTCCATCCATTAATGACTGTAAGCATGGCTTTATTTTCAGCATCCCTCTCTGCTGCCCCTTCTCTGGCCTGCTCCTCATTTACCAGAACTCACCTCAGGAACTTCTGCACAGACGCATCACTTTTAATCACTAAGAACTCCCAACGCCGTGGTTGCAACAGCCATGCAACCTGGAGCACAAAGCTGCAACTTTTATAGTGAAAAGTCCATCTGTTAGGCACAAGTACATATTTTTAGATTCTCCAGACTTTTTTTACTGACTCCTATGACAAAGCTGCTCAGCCTCGGTCTGAAAAAACTTGTGAACATGCGGTCTCTTTAAGGAAACTGACCTGAAATGCTGTGTCCTGATTGGCAAGATTCCTTCCTCTATGTAACAACAGTAGAAGGAGAATTTAAGTTCTTGTGTTCCTTGTTTGAAAATGGTTTGAAAATACTTTTTCAGATCTGAATGGTGAGAGTAAACAGTACATTTTTTTCTTGAATTAAGCAAAAAAAAATAAATAAATAAAAATCTGCCAATGGAACAAGAGACAATTATCTTGGTAAGATTTCTTGAAATAAGACTTTCAAGATCTATCGTCTAAAAATAAGGTCTTATATCTCACTGAAAAGTTCCTTTTTAGGTGATTATGTCTTATTTTAAGAGTGATGAGATATTTTGACTAGAAATAAGAAAAATACACTTTGTAAGATTTGGATTTTTGTAGTGATTACTCTCAACTTTAATCTGAGCTTTTATGAAAATCTACATGATCAGTGAATTTAATATTGGAAAATAACTGATTTTCACTGGGAAAAAAAGCAAAATAAAGAGAATAATTTCACAATAAATGGTGATAAATTACTTAAGAAATAATAATAATAATAATAATAATAAAAAAAGACAAACTTTAATTTGAGAAGTGCCACAACAGTAGTATTGGGTGTTTATGGGTTACTCATATATTTTTGTGCTTCAGATAAAAATGTGGTGTAAGCCTGTTTGTAACAGTAGACACAGAACTGTCTGTCCTGGCTGATCAGCACTATTTTCATAGGTATACATCTGAAAATGCTCAGGGTCATGCTTTGCAGATGGAGATATTTTTACATGAGTCATATGTCTGGCCTTTCCATCTGTACTGATTAAGTTCATGTCAGTTATTTAACCTCCTAAGACCCACTGTCCACATTTGTGGACAAGAGTTTCACAACTTTATACAAAAAAAAGAAAGAAAGAAAAAGAAAAGAAAACTGTCCACCACAAAGGACATTCCATAAAAATTAAAAAACTGCATCTGAAAAAACTGTTGCATCAGGATGTTTCCAATATAGGCACTGATTGAATAAAAAACAAAAAAGCTGGTACTTTGCTGACATTTCCTGGGTCTTAGGAGGTTAAAGGTGCCTTCACTTTAACCTCCAAAGACCCAGCAATGCATTTTTTGTCCTCTGTAGACGAAAAGAGTTTCACAGTTTTACTTAAAAAAAAACAAAAAAAAACCTGTCCACTGTAAATGACGATCCATTAAAAAATATATTTATATATATGAAAAGTGTTAAATCATGCTGTTTCCAATCAAGGCTAATATTTAATGTAAAAAAAAAAGTCAAAATTTTTACTTTCCTGGGTAAATGGTGTAAAATGCAGTTTTTCGTCTTTTCATGGTCATCAGATATGACCCATTCAGACGTTCAGAGGCTCCGTAGTTACCATGGAAACACCGTCATCTTCTACAACATTGATTCACCAGTAAAACCCATGGAGTTGGATCAGTGCCAGTGGATGAACACACTGGGTTTATGTTCAGTTAATGATATACATATATATATATATATATATATATATATATATATATATATATATATATATATACCGTATATATTCTGAAAAAGTCACTTTTTCTTCCAACATGTCTTCTGACATTCCATTAAAAATATGAAAAAAGTGTTACATTGTGCTGTTTTCAATCAAGGCAAATATTTACTGTAAAACCTTTTTTCCTTTCCTGGGTCTTAGGAGGTTAAAATGAACAGACTCAGTGAACATGTTGTTCTTTTTACATGGAATCAGAAGGTAAAGGGTGTTTCCCAGCTTTATGTTTCTGAATGTCATGTACAGAGCAGAAGGCAAGTAACTGAAACCAGTCATTCTAAACCCCACCGTCGATTCTACTGAGACATTATTGATTTCAGTTCTACTATTTGCAGGATCAGTCATATTCATTGATCATTCCCATATATCTTCCGCTCTGCCGCTCGGCTGGTTTTCATCCGTTAATGATGATGAAGGTGGATCAGAGCTTCTTCTGCGCCTACAAACATGTTTCCGCACAGGAGGACGCTGCTGCTGATGCCAGCTGAAAATAGGCTTACAGGACTTGCACACAGATACGTCCACACATACATTTTCACGCATGCACGGCAACAGACAGCAACCATCTGAAATAAACGCACACTCGAACCATTCACTCCATTCCATATGCACATGTGAACACACACAGCCACTCTGCTGACTAGAGGGAACAAAATGAAAGCAAAGGGGGTGAGGGGTGAAGTAGGAGGAGTAAGCCAAAGGATTCAGGCATCAAGACCAGATATATGAAATAAGATGAAGGAAATAAGAAAGAAGCAAAAATAACTACAAAGAAAGCAGATTTGTTGCTTGTAGGGTGAAACTCAGTGATATACTACACAATATTGATCTGCTTTTACCAGAAACATCTTCATTTGGTTCACTTTTACTCACAGACATTGCATAGTTATTTTGAAAGCAAATTCACAGTTTGCAGCTGCAGTATTCATGTTTATCCCTCCATAAGCCTGTCCTGATCGACCAGTATGACTGGCTGGTACAATCCCTAAAGTTTCAACATTAACCCGTAAACACCCAAACAGCTGCTGACGACCAAAACCATCTACTGACCTGAACTGTTGAATACCTGTTCATCCACTAATCCTGTCAATACATGCAAATAATTGGTGCAAAATGCGGTTTGTCATCTTTTCATGGGACCAGATACAGTGTGACCCATTTGGACGTTCAGAGGCTCTGTAGTTACCATGGAAACACCATCATCTTCTACAACATTAATTCACCAGTCAAACCCATGGAGTCTGATAAATAACAGTGGATGGAGACACTTGTTTGAGGTTCAGTTAATGATATATTTGCTGATAAAGTCACTTTTTCCTATTTCGGATATCCTCCTGAGACCCAGCAATGCATTTTTGTCCTCTGTGAAAGAATTTCACAGCTTTATTGAAAAAAACAAAAACGGTTTTCTGACTGCAAAGGACATTCCATAAAAATGTAAGAAATGCATCTGAAAAACTGTTCTATTTTGCTGTTTCCAACAAAGGCAAGTATTTAATGTAAAAAAGCCAAAACCTGTACTTTCCTGGGTCTAGGAAGACATAAAAACCCTCAACCTTAATCTGAGCTTTTATGAACATCTGCATGATCAGTAAATGAAATATAGGAAAGAGTCTGATTTTCACATAAAAAGGCAAAATGCAGAAGATGATATTATAATAAACCAGTGTTCAGAGAACACAAACCTCCTCCTTCACCCTGAGCATGTGTGGATCCACTCTGTCTGTTTAAATCCAACAGTTTCCAGGTTGTTCCATACACAGAAACAGTTGAATCTGGTCCCAGTCATGTGTCTGTCCAATTAGATTCAATTCACATCAATATTAGTTGAGTTCTAATTTTAAATGTGTGGGAAATGGGATTTTCAGTGTTCAGTGTAAATGTCCACAGAGTCCACATTCCACAGTGGATGTGGACAATTTAGTTCCACATACAAGAGACTGTTCTAAGCTACAGGTGGATCCAACTGGAGGAGAATTGGAGTCGTTAGGAATTTTGGGTGAATTTTGGAAAATGTCTGAATGATGACAGATGGAAAACTGTAGATGTTGTGACCTTGAACTTTGGCCTACTGGGACCAAAATGGACTGGGTTGGTCCCAGGGCCTAGGCCTATCTGTGGGGAAGATTTGGGAAAGATGGGTGGAAGAGTTTTACACTAAAGTTGCTAACAAACAAACAAACAAACAAACAAACAAACACAAACACAAACACATAAACACACAAAGCAAAGTGATCACAGTACCTCCTGGTGGAGGGAATGATAATGAAATGCTTAAAAAAGGTTAAATTTGAGTGAAAATACATTTTTGTAATTACCCCAAAAGTGGCTCTGGGTCTTTCTGGTCCAGTGTCTCTGAGCTACGTTTATACAGTGTAGGGTTGTTCTTTAATGTGGATGTGGTTCTTCACTAGAGGTGATCACCAGGATCCAGTATTATGACACACCACCAGGGTCTCCTCAGTGTCGTGCATGGTCTGGTCCGGCCACCGCAGGCTGGTCAGACTTAGGTGTGTGTCCAGTGGTTGTGGTTGACCATCAGCTGGTACCTCAGGAGTCCAGATGGAGTTCTCCTCTTCAGCCATAACTATTGACTCCTCTTTTCTGCACCATCTGCAAGACTGTAATTACCCTCCTGTGGGCTTGTCCTCACATCCAAGCCAAATGATTGGAGTGTGAAGAAAACCCTCTTAAGTACGTGTTACAAAAGGTTCCATTAGACTTGATAGTTTGCTACCTTCATGTTGTAATGATCAAATAAAGAACCTGACAAACACATCCAGCTAAAGCAAACTGCCTCCAGAGACACGAAAACTGCTGTTCTTCCTTGTTGAGAGGTAATAGTTAAACCCATTCAGACATCTTATGAACTCTCTCTATGCTCTCAGGCAGTTGCTGAAGCTCTTATTTGCAGCTATTTGACCAGCTGAGCAGCTTGAATGATGCCACTTCTGTGGTAATAAACAAGTGTTTTAAGCTTAAAGCTCTGCCTGCTTTCACATCACAAGTTTAGCCTGTTGAAACATGACAAAAGATTACCAACGTGACAGAAACAGCCACCTGCTGTCCGTTATTCTAAGAGTGCTTTTAGACTTTTCCAGCCCATAGAACCTGATGTTTACTGTGATCCTACCTATCCCACATGCTGATACTGACCTTTGAGTCCAAAGGTCGGACAGATGTTTGTGCTGTTCATCTGTTCAGATCTCATCCAGAACAGAACATAGGACCTTCATTTTGCACAGATCCGTTCCCTCAGTAGAACAGATAGAGCACAGAACATTTACACTGAATATGAGGATGAGTTTGTGTGGAATGAGTGGACAAAAGGAGCAGTTTACAAGTTCACGACGGATAAAATCTCAACTTTGTCATTCTCTGTAACATGCAATTATAAATTTGAAGTAAATCTTTTCCCATTTCTTAGGACTGTAGATTCTGTGAAATGATTCTGAAAATTTCAGACCTCTAGCTCTTGTTGTTCAGAAGTTATAGCAGCTGAAAATAGATGAGAATTTTTTGGTCATAATTTTCGGGTAGCCCCTACCTACTTCAAATGGACAGAACTGTGGAACTATTTGCAATTAAACCTTGAAATTTTGGATTTTTCCATCATATATAATGTACTAAAAGTTTGTAAAAATGTAGAAAAATCTGATTTGGTCAGGTAGGGACCACTGGATGAAATTTTATGGAATGACCCAGTAGTGATTTTTTTTTTTTTTTTTTTAATTATTCTTTACTTACTCTACTTTACTTACTTTTTAATATTCACTTAACTGAGAAGCCCGGAATGAACAAAACAAACACTGAAGCTAAAGACAGCATTTTAGATTTTTTTTTACAGCCACTGTAGGGGGAGGTGAGGTGAGGTTTTTGGTTCACTAGATGTTACTGAAGGTAACATGTTGAACATTATACCAAGAATGATACCTAAAATGGTAACTAAACTTCTTGGCATAACGGTCTTTAAAACGTTCATCACTATGTCCAACCAGGATGACCTTTACGAAGCTGACTGATGTCTACGTTAGCTACCAGTTTTGTCAGATATCGGTACTTTGAGGTTTCTCAGGTATTTAAGCCAAAGATTTAGATGATGTTATTAATTCCATCCTCTCTGAAGTCTTTTTTTCTGCTTTCTTGTACAGGTTACAGCTAAGGGGTTTGCTCCACTGCTCCAGTTTGCCTACACTGCCAAGCTTGTGTTGAGCCAGGAGAACATCCACGAGGTCATCTTGTGTGCTGACTTCCTTGGTGTTCACAATTTGGAAGATTCTTGCTTCCGATTTCTTCAAGCTCAGCTACAGAATGACAGCCAACATGCCATCAATGGCAAGATGGATTCAGATGATGACATCATGGTGGAGGAGACACATTTTTCTGAGGCAATACCTTTGGATAATTCAGCAGAGAGCAGACAGCAGACTAATCATGTAGCAACCACTCCGCCACCGCCTAAGTACAGTCCTAAATACAGGAAGTATCACTACTCGCTCTCTGACAACAAGCACAATGGAGAAAAACATCACGGCGATGACAATGTCATTTTGGCCAATCATACCTCAGTCAGCCCTGTTAGCACCCAGTTCCAAGAAAGCAGCGATGTTTCACAGCCCCTCCTAACTCCCTCCAGAATCAAAGAAGAACCCTTTGTGTTTGAGGAAGGAGGAGATAACAGAAATGGCTGCAACCAAGAATTGTGTACGGAGGAGGTTTTGGAGATGGAACTTGAGGTAGAAGGGGTTCCAGTAGCAGCCGAGCATTCTTCGGACCAAGGCTCACCTTCTTCCTGCCTGCGTTCCTACCTCCAGAGAGGTGGTCTGGATCTCAGCAGCGTACCCAGCACTACCATCCAGCAGCTACTTAGCAACAGACTGTCGCTCAACCACTACAGGGAACTAGTCAAAGATCGGCAGAGGGACAAGAGGGAATGTCTGGGTCAAGCGGAGAACATGGAAAGGCCTTTATCCAAGGCATCATCGTCTAAACATGAAGGAGAACTAGACAGACGCAGCGTCATTTTCTCGTCAGCAGCTGGTGAGCGACACGTGTTGCCTCATTCATACATAGACGAGAAGTTCAGAGAAAAAGTTTCAGCCTTGATGCAGGTGGAACCATCTTCCCCCGGACGATCGTACCCTGGTCCCATCAAAACATCAGCCCATTCTCCACCTCCCTCTGAACCCCACACCCAGACCTCCAGTTCCCGTTCTTCATTCTCATACCCAGACGACGGAGGCAATGGGATCTCTCCTTCCAGCCTTCCCCAGTACGACTTCTCCCCATCACCGCACTCAGGTTCAATCTCTGGACTGTCTCACTGCTTGGCTGGACTGGCGGAGCAGAGGAACCCCCGAAGTGAAGACGTCATCTTCTCTCAGGATGGCACTCAGATTAAAAGTGAACAGGGATTTGGTACCAGTGGTATGAATTCCAGCGATGAATCTGGCTCTTTCTCAGAGGGAGACAGTGAAAGCGGTGTGTCAAGAGTCGCCGGACCTGAGGTTAGTACGCTGCTTTACTAAACCTACTTGTCAGAAAAGACTTTGTACCAGCATCAAGACAATCAGACGTATTTTTAAGGTTGCATCTTAACTTAAAATTAAACAGTTTAGCTTTTAAGTAAGTAAGTAAATTTTATTTATAGAGCACTTTTCACAGACAGAGTCACATAGTGCTTTACAGTGCAGAGTACAAATAAACAGCACAAATAAAATACAATTAAAATACCAGTAAAACACAATAAAATATGATAAATATATAAAGTGCAATCAGTTTGAAGCAGCCCTAAGTCAGTTAAGCCTGTTTGAACAGGAGTGTTTGGAGGTGTTCTTTAAAACTCTCCCCAGAGTCCATGGACCGTAAGTGTAGAGGCAGCTCATTCCACAGACGCAGTGCTACAGCTTTAACAGACCTGTCAGCCCGTGTGCTGAAACAGGTGTGTGGAACCATCAGCAGGTGTGTGGAACCATCAGCAGGTTCTGTTCTGAAGACCTCAGGCTATGAGTCCAGCTGTAGGGCTGGATCAGGGCAGTAGTGTATGCAGGGGCCTGGCCATGTAGAGCCCGGAAAGTTAGCACCAGAATTTAAAATGAAACCATATAAAACAGGAGCCAGCGGAGAGATTTAAGGATGGGAGTGATGTGGGCTCTCCTGTTTGTGCGGGTCAGAAGGATTCAGCAGAGTTCTGGACAAACTGTAGACGGGCCAGCTCCTTCTGTTTAAACAGGTGAACAGACTGTTCCAGTAGTCTGAGACAAGACACAAATGTGTGAACGATCATCTGAAGTTCATTTATGGACACTATAGACCTGAGTTTGGAGATGTTGCGGAGTTGGAAGAATCAGTTCTTCACCAGGTGTTTGGAGTAGTATTCTAAAGACAGGCCTGGTCAAAGATGACACCCAGATTCCTCAGTTTGGTCTTCACCAAAGAGCAACACCCACATGTTTATTTCAAGTAACACTCAGTAGTCATTTACTTCCCAAGGCTTTGTGTGTGTGTTTGGGTATGCAATGTTCAAATTATTGCATCACATGTTCAATCAATCAATCAATCAATCAATCAATCAATCAATCAATCAGAGTTTATTTATACAGCACTTTACAGCAACACAAAGAAGATCAAAGTGTTTTACATCTAAAAACATGATCAAAATTATAAGATAGCAGTTTAATTAAATACTATAAAAGTGTGTTAAACAAAAAGACAGTGATAGACACAGTGATAGAAGAGACCACAGATTTCAAACCTAACCGTGTGTCAGTGCTAAGGGTTAAAAGCCAATACTCAACAAACTCAACACTTCTTGTAACTTTATCAAACTCTTTTCTGTGTTTGGTTTACCTGTTCATACTGCACAAGTTTCCTCCAGTTTCCCCCGCTACCAAAAATAGGTCTACGTGGGTTTATTTTCCTGTCGGTACACTGGACCCTGGTACTGATGAAGATCTGAAGTTGGTCTATGAGTGTCCCCAATGGCAGCTCACTGCTCCTAATGTGCTAAATTGCTAATGCTAAATGCTAGTGCTAGGTGTGGTGTGTATTAGGATGGGTAAGATGCAGATACTGAATTTCACCGTGGAGATAACTTCAAGCATCTCAATACACAAAAACGATTAATTTCTTAGCTAGGCTGTTATTGTGAAACATTTGCAGACATTTGTTATGCAACAACAGTCGGGCAACGTTAAAGGATCACAAAGTACTTGCACATTCCATCAGAATAGAAACAGACTGACTCGTTAGCAACAATAATGTTTTTAACTTATTGATATTAGCAGAACTATGCTGCAGTCAATAGTAATGGATGATATCAGACTTCATGTTATTGACTTTGAGAAGTTAATATTTAACGATTTATGGATTAAGTATCCTGAATTAGATGTTCAGGTCACTATAGCTAAAGTCAAAGATGGGATTTCCAGTTGATTAATAGGCTGTCTGTCTTTTCTGCTGAAAACTATCCTCATTATGTTGGTTGAGATCCCTGGAGTAACTGAAATCAGACAATAGCATCGAACTGACCTGCACCAGGGGTTGAACCTCACTTGTTTTCCCTTGGTCATGACTGGAAACACAGCTTTTAATTGGCTGCTAGATTTTTATTTGTGGAAATATGGTGCATATTAACCCTTTCATGCACAGTGGTCACTCCAGTGGACAGCTATTCTCCAGCTGTTCTCTTGTATATTCATGGGTTTGGTTGTTTTAGTTTCATATCATCCAACACAACACCGTCACATACACTGCAATTCATACCATTACTGTAACTTTACTGTTCTTTATAAACCTGATCTGCAGAAATATGTTTTAGTGTAAATCAACAGCTAATTGTTATTTGACTGTAATTTAAAAGTTCTCATAATCAAAGTTGTTTTTTGTTTTTTTTTGTTTTTTGCATATTATCCTCATGAAGTGAGTAATAACTAGTACTAGAGTATGTTAAAATGTTGGAAAACATCAGATTACCTGCATGAAAAATGGTTTTATTTCATAGTTTTCACTTTCTGATGATGGGTTTTAAATACACGTGTTTTTTTGCCTCAAAAATTAAACACATGGTGTCAGGCTGAGTGGACATTTTTGTAACTCCATGAAAAATAGGTTCATTAAAAAAATAATAATAATAATTGCATTGTTTTTTTCATGCCTAAAGAGGAATAAAAACACTCAGGAAAAAAAAATCTTGACTGTGGTTCTCATAATTCATGCATGAAAGGGTTAAGAAAAAAATGTAGCATCAACTGTATCAGGAAACAGTCTCTATCTTAGCTTGTGTTCAGATCTATGAAATCATAATATACAAGGCCATCAGAAGTGACACCTTAACACAGTGTTACCTCAACACGTCTTTATGTTTAGATCCCAGTGCAAGCCATTTGGGTGAAATGATATTTAATCGTATTGAACACAAATTCGCCTTCAATCCAAGTCAACAGGGCTGAGTTTAAATCCTGTGGTACTAGCATCATTCATTATTTCACATCCGTTCTAGTTGTGATTTACAGCACGGACTATTCTTAGACAGTTATTTTTTTCCCCCTCCGGAGAAATGACGCAAACACTTCCAACACATACTCCACGGACTTAAAAGAGCTATATGGTTGCCATGGCGATGTCTCAGCACATGCAACATCCAGTGAGACGGGAGATGAGTTTTTCGCTTACTGGAAATGCACTCTCTCTGACACACACACACACACACACACTCACACTCAGACGCAGATGCACAAAGGATATTAGGTTTATTAGATGTGAACGGTTGTGGCCTGTGGATGAGTCAGTGAGGATGAGTAAGCGCTGGAATGCATTGTAAGATGCTGAGCTCTTTTGAAGCGACATGGAGGGCCAATTTACACAACAGAACAAACCCAGGTCATCACATGCATTTGTCGCTCTCCAAACAACTAGACCTGCTGTGAGGGTTCTTTATCAGCTTCTAGTGGAGCGTATTTGGTCTGAAACATCATGGATTCCAAAGAAAAGTCAATTCCATATAGAACAGTGACCCATGTGGGGTTGTCACATTTACATTTTTACCTCCCTTTACCACGGACACTCCAGTTTATGTGTCATTTTAAGCTAACCGCTATCTGTATTCCTTAATACACCAGGAGACACACACTGTAAAAAAACATGACTGTAGAATTCACACCAAAAAGTTGTAAAATTGCAACATAAAAAAACTGTAAGTGACAATACAATGCAAAGTTGAAAAGATTTTTGTGTTAACGATTAAATCAAATATAGCTGTAGTTTTTACAGGAAGAGTATGTGAACAAGGTCCACCAAGGTCCACAAATCCACCAGGTCCCAGTTGGACCTGGTGGATTTGGAAAGAGCTTTGGACACCGTGAAGGTGGAGAAGATGAGCTAAAGAAGTGCAGAACATTTACCATTTAAATCCACTGTTAAATCTACATGTTTAAACTGTTCAGTCTACATGTTTAAACTGTTAAATCTACATGTTTAAACCGTTCAATCTACATGTTTAAACTGTTAAACCTACATGTTTAAACTGTTCAGTCTACATGTTTAAACTGTTAAACCTACATGTTTAAACTGTTAAATCTACATGTTTAAACTGTTAAATCTACATGTTTAAACTGTTCAATCTACATGTTTAAACTGTTAAATCTACATGTTTAAACGGTTCAATCTACATGTTTAAACGGTTCAATCTACATGTTTAAACTGTTAAACCTACATGTTTAAACCGTTCAATCTACATGTTTAAACGGTTCAATCTACATGTTTAAACTGTTAAACCTACATGTTTAAACTGTTAAATCTACATGTTTAAACTGTTAAACCTACATGTTTAAACTGTTAAACCTACATGTTTAAACTGTTCAATCTACATGTTTAAACTGTTCAATCTACATGTTTAAACGGTTCAATCTACATGTTTAAACTGTTAAACCTACATGTTTAAACTGTTCAATCTACATGTTTAAACCGTTCAATCTACATGTTTAAACTGTTAAACCTACATGTTTAAACTGTTAAATCTACATGTTTAAACTGTTAAACCTACATGTTTAAACTGTTAAATCTACATGTTACTCTGTAAATATGTTTACAGTTGGATGTGTTTTTTACAGTATTGTTCTGGAAACCACAGCTGCCAGTTTTTTTTCCGTAAAAACAACAGGATTTTTTTTACAGTGCACATTGACAATCATTTATTGTACAGTGTGCAGTGAAATGTTTTGTGTGCCACTTCTCCAGATACTTACACACAACCAGACCACAAAAGGACAACGGCATAAAGAAAACAAAGAGTAAGTGCACGATCAACTAAGAAATTGTTAACGTGTTCTTTTGTTGGAAGCTCCAGGGATGAGTCTGGGTTCAGCTTGGTTTTCAAAGTTGACAAAATTTATTCAGATCACAAATAAGATGGACATGCAGCGCTGAGGACTCAAAGAACAATGAGCTCGGAACATTAGATGAACTGTACATTTATTTGTCTGTGGGCGGGCTCACCCGTACAGATGGGCTGGTCTTTAACTTAGCCTAATCGAACTGGATCAAACAGACGTGGGGCCTCAACTCTAAGTAAACTTACACCAACAATAGCTTTACTTCTTATCACCTATGTTTGACAATACTATGTGTGTGAATGTGTGTGTGTTTACACGAGTATCTAAAGCACAAGTGTCAAACATATGGCCCGGGGGCCAAAACTGGCCCGCCAAAGGTTCCAATCTGGCCCGTGGGATGAATTTGCAAAGTGCAAGTTAGGACATCAAACTCAAAAATAATATCATAATAACCTATAAATAATGACAACTCCAAATTGTTTTAGTGCAAAAAATGATGTTCAATCATGAAAATGTTTACATTTACAAACTATCCAAACAAAAAGGATGCGAATAACCTGAAAAAAAATGGAATTTGTTAAGAAATATAAGTGCAATTCTAACAATTTTCTGCCTGTTACTAAATGTTTTGGGCATATGTATAAATGATAAGTCGAGGCATAATATGGATAAAATTGTACTTATATTTCTTAACAAATTCAGTTTTTTTCAGGTTATTCACATCCTTTTTGTTTGGATAGTTTATAAATGTAAATACTGGCATAACTGAATATTATTTTTTGCATGAAAACAGTTTGCAGTTGTCATTATTTATTGGTTCTCATGCTATTATTGTACTGGTCCGGCCCACTGCAGATTAAACTGGGCTGAATGTGGCCCCCAGAAGAAAATGAGTTTGACAGCCCTGCTCTAAAGGAAGAACCGGAGATAATTAACTCCTATGCATACAAATATTTCTTATCTTAACCCTTTCATGCATGAATTATGAGAACCTTAGTCAATACTTTTTTTCTTGAGTGTTTTTATTCCTCTTTAGGCATGAAAAAAACAATGCAATTGAAAATTTTTTTATGAACCTATTTTTCGTGGAGTTACAAAAACGTCCTCTCAGCTGGACACCATGTGTTTAATTTTTGGAGCAAAGAAACATGAATTTAAAGCTTATCATCAGAAAGTGATATATTGTGTGAAAACTAGGAAATAAAAACATTTTTAATGCAGTTAATCTGACATTTTCTCACATTTGATCATACTCAAATACTAGTTACTACTCATGTCATGAAGATAATGTCCTCCTGAGACCCAGGAAATTGACAGTTTTAGATTTTTTATACTAAAAAAATTGTCTTGATTGGAAACTGCATAATGCAACAGTTTTTTCAGATATATTTTTAAAATCATTTTTATTTACTGATTGATTTTTTAATGAAATGTCCTTTGCAATGGACAGTATTTAAGTTAAACTGCCAAACTTTTGTCCCCTACAGAGGACAACATTACTGGGTCTCAGGAGGATATGCAAAAAAAAAAAAAAAACCTTTTTGTTTCAGAAAACTATTAAATACAGTCTAATAACAATTAATTTGTTGATTAATTTGTTGTCAGTTGATTTCCACTCAAACATGTCACTGCAGATCAGGTTTATCAAGAGCAGCAAAGTCACAGTAATTGTATGAACTGCAGTGTATGGGATGGTGCATGAGTGTCCACTGTGTTGGCTGATATGGAAGTAAAACAACAAAACCCATGAATATACAAGAGAACAGCTGGAGAAGAACTGTCCACTGGAGTGACCACTGGAGTGACCACTGGAGTGACCACTGTGCATGAAAGGGTTAATAAGCTTTACTATTTAAACTAGAACAGGGTAAAATATAAATCTGGTCACAAAGAACTCAACACTAACATTATTGAAATAAAACAAATTAAACAAATGAATCCTATGTTAAAACATTAACTACTAACTAATAAAACAATTTATCCTAATACTTCAATATCTGAATTAAAATAATATTTCAAAATATATGAATGTAATATGAGTATAAATATAAAGTGTATTATATGTGCATAAAGTGAATTGTAGGTG
>NC_043978.1:55608099-55635599 GCF_902148855.1 Sphaeramia orbicularis | reverse complement strand
TACCAACACAAAGTTCTTTTGGATTCACTGAGACTGATTTAATATGAACACAGACACAGAAGAGCTGTGAGCACATTGGAGCTGATAAAACATAAATAATAATTAACTAAAATAAAGAAAAAGAGAATAATAAAATAATAAAAGGCATTGGTGGAACTGGAATATTCAGTAAATTATTAAATATGTTTTACTCAGTATTTGCTAAAACTGCTCTTAACCTATTTTATGAAGTAAACGCAGGTATGAGTTCACCCCAGTCTTTTTATAGTGGGAAACATTTATCATTTTGGTTGATTCTCATTACTTTGTTGTGTAAATGTGGTTTCCTGGTTTGTGTCTGGGTCCTCCACCTCCACCACATATCCTGTTTGTGTGAGTGGAGGAGCTCTGTCCCATTTCTTTGCCCTGACCCACTTGTCTCACCCACAGAGCGGACACACTCACACACCCTTGGGTGCCCTGTAGGCAGGTGGAAGGTGTCCTGTCCATGTTCCCTCCACCATCTGCTGCTTCCAACCCTAGAGTTGGCCTTCCCAACTAGGCCAGCCCATCAGAACCACCACCCCACCCCCCACCCAACCGTCCTTTGGGTTCTACTGTGTTTCTTTTGTACTTTCCCCGTTTCAGTGTCAGATGGCTTTCAGAGGCTGTATTCAGTCCAGTTTGATCTGCAGTGGGCCAGGCTGGTAAAATAATAACATGAAAGCCTAGAAATAATGACAACTCCACATTTTTTAGTGCAAAAAAATAACATTAAATGATGAAACTATTTCTATCCAAAATAAAAAAGATGTGAATAACTGGAGAAAAAAAAAAAAAAAAAAAGAAGAAATTTCTGAAGAAAAATAAGTACAATTTTATCAATATTCTGCCTCAACTTATGATTTATTCATGTGCAGATCAGATCTACCAAGACACAAAACAGACAGAATATTGTTAAAATTACACTTATTTTTCTTTACACATTCCAGGTTGTTCATATTTGTTCAGGTTATTGACATTTTATTGTTAAAAGAGATCAGTATTAATGTTCTTTGCAATAAATCAAAGAGAAAAAATAGGTGTTGCTATTATTTAGAGGCATAATATCATATTATTTTTCTCACATTAAACTAAGAAGAACATTTGGACTCATTATTTCCAGGTTCTTCTGCTGTTATTTTGGAGTTTGATTCCCTTGACTGTTCATATCTACAGGGTCATTTTTGTATTTTGCACTTTGTAAATTCATCTGTGGACCAGATTGGAACCTTTGGCGGGCGGATTTGGCCCCTGGGCCACATGTTTGAGGAGTGGGAAGAAGAAAACTTTGAATCCCACCCCCATCTCACATTCATACAACATAACACATTACTTTTGCGTCCTTAATATTATTATTATTATTATTATTATTATTATTATTATTATTATTATTATTAATAATAATAATAATATTAATATTAATAATAATAATAATAATAATAATAATAATAATAATAATAATAATAATAATAATTATTATTATTATTATTATTATTATTATTATTATTATTATTATCAATGTGATATTTATCCCAATATAAAACTATATTATGACATTTATCATTATTATTTTGTATCCCAGACCCCTGTTAGAAAGGAAAACACCTGAATTCAATGTGTCCACATACTTTTGTCTATATAGTATATAGGCAATTTTACAGTGAGGCTCAAGCTCAGTCACAAGAGGAAAGTAAATTGAATTCAGCTACCAACAAAGAAACATGTCTTATCATTTTTTGTTTTATCAGCCCCTACTTCAGTCAAACATCTCTTTTCATGTTCTACTTCACTGAAAAACTTCTTTTTTCTTCAGTTTTCTCTTTTTGATATAATAACCTTTGAATTTACTCTGAGCTTTTATGAACATGTACATAATCAGTACTTTAAATACAGAAAAATACCTGATTTTTGCAGTGGATAATGGGGATAATATTGTAATAAAGGGTGATAAATCAAATAGTTCCAGGTCTTTAATGGTTAAATAAGTTGGGATGAAAATCAGCAACATGTTCCCACTGAAGAAATAAGGAATCCCACAAGGGGCAGTTTGTGAGGAGCAGCTGGTTGCATGGAAAACACAACAACAGAAGTAAACAAGTGCTAAAATCTAGGAACACACTGATACATCAGCCAGAGTTCGGTGTTGGTTTGAGTCTTTGAATCTGTATTCCTTGAAATATAATGTAATGACTTTACAACAGCAACTATTTCAACAATGATTATTAATGATAATGATATTCACTTTTTTTTTTCCTGATATAGTATTTTATTTTTTATTGGACTGTCTTCTCTCTGTAGCACTTTGAGATTCCACCGAAGGAAAAGTGCTTTATAAATGCAATTTGTTATTATTATTATTATTATTATTATTATTATTATTATTATTATTATTATTATTATTATTATTATTATTATATAATGATTTCTTTGTTAACAGTGGATGATGACACTAACAACTAAATAGGGAAACAGAAAGTAACACAATATCCATCAGCTCTCGACCAAAATGACATTTTAACCCATAAAGACCCAAACATCCACTGTCGACCTAAACCATCTACTGATGTAGAATGATTAATAACTATTGATCCACTAATCCTATCAATACAGGTCAGTAATTGGTGTAAAATACAGTTCTTCATCTTTTCATGGTCATCAGATATGACCCATTTGGACGTTCAGAGGCTCTGTAGTTACCATGGAAACACCACCATCTTCTACAACATTGTTTCACCAGTCAAACCCATGGAGTTGGATCAATGACAGTGGATGGACACACTGGGGTTATGTTCAGTTAATGAGAGATTTTGATGAAAAAGTCCCTTTTTCTTCAGTTTTCTCTGTTTTTGATATAATAACCTTTGAATTTACTCTCAGCTTTTATAAACATCTACACAATCAATGAATTAAACACAGAAAAATGAAAAAAAAATAGAAGAAGCTCAAAATAAAGAGGATATTATTTCAATTAATGGTGACAAATCACTTAAATATAGAGACAAATTCATTTGTAAACCACCACAAAAATAGCACGCACTGTAAAAAATGACTGCAGAATTAACACAAAACATTGTAAAATTGCAACATAAAAAAACTGTAAGTGACAATACAATGCAAAGTTGTTTTTTTGAAAAGATGTTTGTGTTAACGATTGAATCAAATACAGCTGTAGTTTTTACAGGAAGAGTATGTGAACAAAAGCAGATTAGTATGAAGAAATGATGGATTTCTATTGTTTTTAGAAAATAAAACTAAATTGAAAACAATGTGGTGCCGTTTAAACTGCAAAGACCATAATGTTGAAATAACGGCATATTTGCTTTTTTTTTTTTTATGTATATATATAAACGTTCTAAAAAAGTCAACCTTTACCCATGTACCATTTTAAATTAGTAAATGAATGGGTTGGTAGAGTTGGTAGAGCGGCTCGTCCAATAACCAAAGGGTTGGTGGTTCCAATCCTGGCTCTGACTGTCCATATGTCCAAGTGTCCATGGAAGACACTGAACCCTAAACTGGTCCCAGTTGGACCTGGTGGATTTGGAAAGAGCTGTGGACACCATGAAGGAGGAGAAAATGAGCTAAAGAAGTGCAGAACATTTACCATTTAAATCCACTGTTCAATCTACATGTTTAAACTGTTAAATCTACATGTTTAAACTGTTCAATCTACATGTTTAAAATGTTCAATCTACATGTTTAAACCATTAAATCTACATGTTTAAACTGTTCAATCTACATGTTTAAACTGTTCAATCTACATGTTTAAAATGTTCAATCTACATGTTTAAACCATTAAATCTACATGTTTAAACTGTTCAATCTACATGTTTAATCTACATGTTTAAAATGTTAAATCTACATGTTTAAACTGTTCAATCTACATGTTTAAACTGTTCAATCTACATGTTTAAAATGTTAAATCTACATGTTTAAACTGTTCAATCTACATGTTTAAACTGTTCAATCTACATGTTTAAACTGTTCAATCTACATGTTTAAACTGTTCAATCTACATGTTACTCTGTAAATATGTTTACAGTTGGATGTGTTTTTTACAGTATTGTTCTGGAAACCACAGGTGCCAGTTTTTTCCCGTAAAAACAACAGGATATTTTTTACAGTGTGGGTCTTTATGGGTTAAATATAGGTTTCTGTATCAATCAGAATAGTTGTTAAAATCTGTCCAGTCTATACAAAGCTACAGTATGTGCATGTGTGAAGGATGCGTACAGTAACATGTGAATCAGGGCAAGGACTGACACTTCTGTTTTTCCTCTTCATGCGCTGCGCTGAAATTTATGACAGGAGTATGCAGTGGAAATGTTTTAAGAAGATTTTTCTAACACCACCAACAAGTGAAGAATGAGGTTCTCAAAGATAACACAGTGTTAAAAATGGAAAGCAGAACATGGGAGAAAGAGAGAGAGAGAGAGAGAGAGGAGAGAGAGAGAGATTGGTGAGGGATTTATGACCATCAAGGCTCACTTTGTCATTCCAACTTATTATGCTGACTGCTGAGAGTCATGGAGCTATATATAGATGTCTATAGTGTAAAGTACAGGGCTGGTACCTACACACACACACACACACACACACACACACGCCCTGCTCTCTTTTCCCTTTCCCCGGTTGTCAGTAGTGAATGATGTCATGGTTGCGAGCTGGCAGCGCTGTTCTGCTTTCATGAAGAAAACAGCATGGGCTGCTCTGGTGTTCTCCACTGCAAGGTTACACAGATCCAACACAGACTGGATGTGCTCACCTGACGATGAAACCGCAGGTTGGAAAAAGAAAGAAAGAAACTCCATCAGACAGACAATGACTGAATGACAGATGATCTCCAGCCCTACAGAGAAAACATCAGTATACAGTCTATACGTGGATCTGCCAATACATTCATGTACTGATGCAAGAGAACTTTCCATTGAGTTATCCGCTCAATAGAAACACACACACACACACACACACACACACACACACACACACACACACACACATAGACATACATATACATACATAAACACATACATATATTAAGTAGGTGCATATGTAAATAAGCACTAGGACTTGTAATGAAGCTCTTGAATAAAAACCTCTTTTTTTTTTTTTTTACTTTTTCTTTGTGAAAACCAGAGCGATCACATTCAAGGAGCACGGTGGCACAGTTCCTGACTCAAACAAAGAGCTTGTATGTTTTTCTTTGTGGTGAAGCTGCTGTGAACGATAGGCAGCTCCATACTGACATCTAGTGATTTTTAGCCCACAGTGTCCTTCAGAGCGCTGATTTAAGCCCACAACCAGCCAACGCTTCATTGACATTTAGTTCAGTACCTTCAATGGCCTGGAATCACTAGTGTGAATATATATTTATTCTGCAGAAATTATGGGCTATAAAGATATAAAAATGTTAAAATATTATGAGTGGTCCAGTTAAAAACTAATATTTCTCTTGATTCAGACCAGAAAAAAGGACACAGAGCTGTGTGATTCATTGCAAGTAGGTAGTGACTAAACACACCACTAAAACCTAAAACATCTGCTGGTAGGCTACTTTTTTATACTTTAGCTCCAAGCTTAAAAAAAAAAAGTTCTTTATGTTCCAATTTTTGGAATTCTTCACAGCATTGTGGATCTGGATTTTTTTGGGTGGTGAGAAAACACCTATAAATACATGCTTTTATGTCAAATATTTGAGTATAGTTTTAATTTATTCCAATTTTAATTTTCTATACTTAATATTTGGAACCAATATTCACTTTTAAAGTCTTTGAAAAGGTTCGTTAAGCATCTGTGTGTTATTTATGCAATAAATTATATGCATTTTTCAAATCGGATTTTATGTTTTTTGTGTGTTTTTTGGCCTTTTGTGTTGATATAGTAGGTTAAACTGAAAAAATAATAGACAGATGAGATAGATGAAGTTGTGCTGAAAAAAAGATCCCAAACATGGGTATAATAAACATTTCTTCATGTAGTATATAAAGGCAAAATCAAAAGCACTCAAAAATAGCATAAATAGGTTCAGACCCCTGAGAGTTAAAGTCAAATTAATTGTAGCGACATTGTTATTAATTATTTTTTTAGATTATCGCACAAATCACAGATGCAATGACTGCATTAAAATTTTGATAATTGATAATCTATTTAAGTATTTTTTAGGGATGAAAAAAGTCAAAATGTTCTGATTCCAGCTTCTTAAATGTGAATATTTTCTGTAGACTGAATATCTTCAATGGCTTCAAAAACCACTCATCATCATTTTTCATCACTTAAACATTTAGAATAGAATAGAATAGAATAGAATAGAATAGAATAGAATAGAATAGAATAGAATAGAATAGAATAGAATGTCTTTATTGTCATTGTACAGGTACAACAAAATTAAAAAGTACCATCGTCCTAGGTGCCATAAAAGTTTAAATAATCTATATAAAAGAGTATAAAAACTGAAATATAAAAGAAAAACCCTGATAGCATAAATGTCTAAAAAAAAAAAAAGAAGAAGCAGAATAAAAAAGTTGAATTGATTATTCCAGAAAATATTTGACAGGTCACTTGTCAGTTAAATTGTAAATTCTATATAAAAGTGTTGGCTGTGGCAAAGCCATTTTCCAGTTTGGATGTAGTTTCTAAACACTGAGAGCAGCACTTTAAAGGGACAAAAAGCAGTTTTAAATACATGACCTTAAGGTTTGATCCCTGTTATGACAAGACGCTGTCTTTTACACGCCACGCTGTCCACCCCCAGGTGAAGCTGCCCTTTCCTGTGGACCAGATCACCAACCTGCCGCGCAACGACTTCCAGATCCTCATCAAGATGCACAAGCTGACCTCAGAGCAGCTCGAGTTCATCCATGACATTCGCCGCCGCAGCAAAAACCGCATCGCTGCCCAGCGCTGTCGCAAGAGGAAGCTGGACTGCATCCAGAACCTGGAGAGCGAGATCCGCAAACTGGTATGACCATGTAGAAAACGCACACACACACACACACACACATCTGATCCCCTTATTGACTTAGTGAACATCTCCCATCCTGACCTGTGTGAAATGTTGTCATCCTCTGTCATCTCCTGACTCCTGTTACAGACAGCATCACTACAGACGGTCGACTGCAGAGCATCTTTACAGTCTACACTGAACACAGATATAAATGTAACACTTTAGTTTTTGCTCCCATTTTTCATGAGCTAAACTCAAAGATCTAAAACTTCTTCTGTGTTCACACAAGGTTTATTTCTCTCAAATATTGTTCACAAATCTGTCTAAATTTGTGTTAGTGAACACTAGAGTGGTCCAAAACAACATTTTTTTTCAGATTCTCTGGATTCGAACCCTGCATTTGGTTCCATATGTGGCCAAATTACTTCAGTCCAAATTTTATGCAAATTAATTAATATTTAGAGTTTGCACTGACAGGTGCAGATGTCTCTGTATACTCTAACAGAACTATCCAAATGAATAAGGCAGATTAGAAGAATTTGTCATTTTATTCTCAAAATCAAACTGACACTCACATAAAAATGTTCCTCAGAAAGTCCAACAACCACTGTTGGTTTATTGAAATGACCAAAAATGTTCCTGTGTTCTTTGACAACTTGTTGCCAGTACTGTTTGTGATCTGCATTTGTTGTTCGGCTCCAGTTGAAGTCTGGAATAAGCTCCGCCCCTCTGTCAGTGACATCATCGACAGCTTTAGTGGAATGCCCAGTTTTCTCCTCCTTCTGAAAGTCTGCATCATCAGCCCAGTCTACTGGAGGAACTGTTCAGAATGTTTGTGGCAGATCCAAAGGTTCAAACAAACGCATGGTGCTGGTGGAGACAAAAGCCCTGATCTGCTTCCCTTCACAATCTGATGGATGAAGGACATCCCAACAGCTTTAGAGGAACCAAAGAACCTGCATTTAACATCATGGTGTCCACCATCAGCTGCTTCTGCTCTGGTGTCACACTGGAGTCACAGAATGGACCACAACCAGTTCTACACTCCAGTACCACAGATGTGGGCGGAGTTACTTCATCCATATATTTACTCCAGTACCACAGATGTGGGCGGAGTTACTTCATCCATATATTTACTCCAGTACCACAGATGTGGGCGGAGTACTTCATCCATATATTTACTCCAGTACCACAGATGTGGGCGGAGTTACTTCATCCATATATTTACTCCAGTACACAGATGTGGGCGGAGTTACTTCATCCATATATTTACTCCAGTATCACAGATGTGGGCGGAGTTACTTCATCCATATATTTACTCCAGTTCCACAGATGTGGGCGGAGTTACTTCCTCCATATATTGTACTCCAGTTCCACGATGTGGGCGGAGTTACTTCATCCATATATTTACTCCAGTTCCACAGAGGTGGGCGGAGTACTTCATCCATATATTTACTCCAGTTCCACAGATGTTGGGCGGATAGGTACTTCATCCATATATTTACTCCAGTCCACAGATGTGGGCGGAGTTACTCATCCATATATTTACTCCAGTTCCACAGATGTGGGCGGAGTTACTCATCCATATTTATACTCCAGTTCCACAGATGTGGATCCACAAGCTCCAGTTCCACAGATGTGGATCCAAAGCTGTTCAGGTTGCTTTATGACAGCTGAATGTTCATCCTGTGACACCTTTTGAAGGAATGCCAGATCATTTTCAGGGGCTTTCACTGGTGATGGGGCTTCAAACCATGCTCTGATGTACAGGCTTTGTGCAGCCTCTGAAACATCTCCTTTTTCTTCCAAATTTTTTCCTAATTCATCTTTTGAATGCCAAAACCTAATGCAGGGTTCTAACTGAGGTGATCTGAAACTGTATTTTTTACCAGGATTGTTGGACCACCCTAGTGAACACTCGTCCTTTAATCCCTCCTCCTCACAGCTGTGGCAGATCCAGGTGCTGATTGGACAGAAGGATTATTGCACAGGTGGGCCTTAGGCTGGACACAATAAAAGGAAGGCCACTCTAAAATGGGCACTTTTCTCACACAGCACAATGTCACAGATGTCACCAGTTTGGAGGGAATATGCACTGGTCATGTGACGTCAGGACTGTCCAGCAGAGCTTCTGCCTGTCAACTGAATGTTCATTCCCAGACCATCAGCCATCTGCAAAGGGGTTTCAGAGAACTCATGAAGAAGACTGTGGGAGGAAAATGGTGCTCACACCAAATACTGACTGGTTTTCTCTGACCCCCCTGGACCAGCCACTACAGGAAAAGTGCCCATTTTAGAGTGGCCTTCCTTTTATTGTGTCCAGCCTAAGGCGCACCTGTGCAATAATCCTGCTGTCCAATCAGCATCTGGATCTGCCACAGCTGTGAGGGGGAGGGATTATCAAAGGACAAGTGTTCACCAACACACATTTAGGAACAAGATTGGATAGAAACAGGCCTTTTGTGAACATAAAAAAAGTTTTAGATCTTTGAGTTCAGCTCATGAAAAATGGAGCAAAACCAAAAGTGTTGCGTTTATATTTTTGTTCAGTGTAGATTATATTCAACTGATTCATTGTCTGTACATCACAGCTCATGAACTCAAGTATCATGGCCTGAAGTTTACAGCTAGAACATGATCACAGCTTTAAAACCCTAAAAAATGAGACTGTAGAAGTAAGATAAGATAAGATAAGATAAGATAAGACTTTATTTATCCCATTGGGGGAAATTTCGCAGTTAACAGCTGCAACAAACAACAAGCAAAAAGCAAAGAAAAAGTCAAGTAGGAAAAACCACAAATGAGTGAAAAATTAAACATAAAGAGAAAAATAAGAAATTTGGTATGTATATAAATATAAAATTAGACTTAAAATGAAAGACTTGATTCTTTATATTATTAACATCTTGATGGCTGTAATCTGCTGTACTCACTATGAGTGAAGTCAGAATATGTTCATTATCATACAGATCTATATTAACCTGCAGGTCTCACATTTTCTATAACTATCATCTGTCTTAACATGATCTTTTTTCTCCATGAGGTTTGGAGTGTTTGTGACACATCACACAGGAGTTTTCATTCCTAGAACCACTAGAGGGCACCTGATGATACAAACACTAACTTCACTGTGGAAACAGAGAAACTCACTGAGGAACAGCAATGAAAGGAGCATGATTAACACAAGTACTAATTATGACAATGGGGAAATATTTAAGTACTAGTAAAAAGTCTGCATATAAAACTTAACTTAAATGTAAGTATGTTCCCATTATCAGGAAATTCCTTTTAACCCATAAAGACCTAAACCTCCACCACCGACCAAAACCATCTACTGATCTAAACTGTTTAGTTCCTGTTGATCCACTAATCCTATCAATACATGTAAGTAACGGGTGTAAAATACAGTTCTTCATCTTTTCATGGTCATCAGATATGACCCATTTGGACGTTCAGAGGCTCTGTAGTTACCATGGAAACACCGTCATCTTCTATGACATTGATTCACCAGTAAACCCATGGAGTTGGATCAGTGACAGTGGACGGACACACTGGGTTTATGTTCAGTAAATGAGAGATTTGGTGAAAAAGTCCGTTTTCAGCTCACCGGCCGACAGGCTGTTAGCTACTGTCGTCTGTCAGCGTCTGTCGTCCGTTACAAAACTTTCAGTCGTCTTCTTCTCTGAAATTACAATACTGATTGATTTCAAACTTGGTCTACAGCTTCTGTATGATGATGTCAACACAAGGGATTGAAATTATTTGGATCCGGATCTGATTCTGAATTTGGTGCGACTTTGAAAAATGTTCCCATTCTAACAGATAGGAAGTGGATTGATCCAATAAATCAGTATCAATGATATCAAGTGTAAATTTGAATTTTTTACAGATCTGATTGAATATGAGCAAAACATGGACTATTTCTGTAACAGAATAAATACACAGAACTGGGGCAGAAGAAATGGATCTGGATACATTTCCCAAAGCTTTGACTGTAATTTTCCTGTTGTTTGCAGTGTTGTGGTGATTGTCTTTCTTTCTTTCTTTCTTTCTTTCTTTCTTCTGTACTGTGTGTAAATACTTGGTTGGTGGGTCCGGTCCGCTTGTATGTGGGGTCTGATGGGTCTGTTGTGCCACTGCAGGTGTGTGAGAAGGAGAAGCTGCTGAGCGAGCGGAACCAGCTGAAGGTCTGCATGTCCGAGCTGTGGCAGAACCTCTCCTTCCTTTCGCAGCAGGTGTGCAGGGAGGTGCAGGGCGCCCAGCCGCCTCCCGTCTCCGCCAGCATCGACCTCACATCCAACCCGCCGTCGCCCGCCTCAGACCGCGGCCCCCTCCCCCCCCCGGATGAGGTCGCCGGCCGAGACCGGGCGTCCGTCCGAGACCGGGCGTCCGTCCGACGCGGGCGCCGCTCCCGCCGGACCGCCGGAGGAGAGGCCCCCGGGTGCGGAGGTGTCCGAGGACTGTCCACTGGTGCTGGGATCCACTGAGGAAGTATGTAGCCCCACTGTAACAGTGGATTTCTGTCAGGAGATGACTGACAAATGCACAACAGAGGAACAGCAGAGACACGACTGTACTTAGAGTCTGGGGCAGAAACACTCTCATACTTGTCTATACCTTGATATCTGATGTATTTTGTCTTTTTGTAATGGATGACACTGTCGTTGTCTCAGCAATACTGTTCAACAGGTATTTTTGGATTAGTGATACAACTAAAGCACTGGCAGCTCTTTCTCTCTTCTCTTCTCTCTATCTCTCTCTCTTTCTGTCTCAGCCTTTTCTTCCTGTCAGCTTCCCTCCCTTTTTGGTGCATCATGGGAGGTTCAACTCAGGAATTACTCCGAATGTTCAGTAAAGTCGTTGTTAACACATACATGCTTTTTACTTCACAGTCCTGTTGAATCTTGATCATTACTCTGTGGTAAACCATTAATTCATATTTTCACTGTCAGAAAAAAGATCCTATTGGCTTTCCTTATATCAGATGTATGTAAGGATCAATATAATATTCACACCTGTGTGTTTTATACACTTCTGGAGCTAGAATGTGGTTAGCGTAGCCTAGCATAAAGGCTCCTAACATGGGGAAGAAGCTAGGCTAACTCTGTCTCAAAATGCCCGATAAAATAAATTGGAGTTCCACCCAAGAATATTCCCTCAAAACAACAGAATCTTTAAGTTTTTATTATTATTATTCATTTCCCTTCGGTCTGAACTGTCTATTGCACTTAGCTTCCACACTAATGTACTACTAGCTACTGTTAGCTTACTACATATTATTAACTGATTTGACTGAAGACAGTATATGTAATAGATTAAAAAATTAATCTTTTATTCAACATGTAGTAAAGTCACAGCCTAGGTGACATTTATATTCATCATTTTAAAATCACAAAAACTGCCTTAAATTGTTCAGAAATACCATTCACAGGTAATAACATTTGTGCTATTTGCCCTAAAATCCCATTAAAGGACGAATAGAAAGATGGACAATAATTAGAGGATGCAAATGAAACCAGTCAACCCAAAATGAATAGTGGAAAGTAATAGGTTAGTTAATATTTATTCAAGGCTTTTTTGGAGCAGCATCTAGTGGCCGTCACTGGTATTACACCTCCACACTGAAGTCACCACATCATGACTGTGCCTCTGTTCTGAAATATACACACATCCTTTTAATATTTAACTTGTTCTCATCTCATTCTCAGAGTAAATGGAATATTTCCCCAAATGTGAACTACATCTGTGTTTGATTTGATGTAATACATGATGTAAAATCCAAAAAGCTCCATTTTTGTTTTGTATCTTTTCGAATGACCCAGTAATTGTTGAGTGACACAGGACTTTAAAGTAAAATGTTACCAAAGGTGTGTATTTGTAAAATGCTACATTTGGTGAAATGGTCACATGAAGTGTCATTATGCAAAGCTTATTTAGTCACCTTCACTTTCCTTTTTGTTTTGTTTCTTTTCTTTTTTCCTTGTACTCAGATGGATGTTCTATGTGTTTTCCTCCTGCCTTTTTTCACGTCTGTTCAAAGACACAGAGCTACTTTACAAAGTCGAAGCACTTCTCAGCACCTCCAAGAGGTGACGCCTTCAATTGAGCAAATGTATCGTTAACATTGGCACTTAAGTCAAGTCCTAAGGATTTAAAAGATCATACCGGTGTTCACCTCTGATCATTCTCCTAAGAAGACTGGAGACATTCTGCTTCTTTTTATTTATGCTCGGGGGGTATGAAATTAACAATTACATGATGAAGAAAATAAGAACACTTTTTTATTTGGTGGTAATTTCATAAAATGAAGTGGATGGGTTCCTGGTAAGGGCTATGTATATATACATTTTATAACTATAGGAAAAATTTAGGCAGTTTTAAGTTGAAACACGCCCTGTTTTTGTTGGTTGTTGTTTATAAGAGTAAGCTCCCTTTGCACGAACAATCATGCAAACACACAAATGTGTGAATACAGACACAACTATTACAAGTATCCTGGATATTGTATTTTTTTTTCCTAAATTTTTTGACTTTTGTGTGATATTATGTCACATGGTTTCTGAAATGTCTGCGGCATAAAAATCCAGTCATTACAGTGCACATAAAGCAAAAGGTAGATGTGCATCAGCTGTCAGTCTCAACTGTCCTGAAGTTACACTGATGTAAACCTGCAACACAATACAGAGCAGACACTTCCCACTATTTTGTAGTAGAGTACTCTACCGTTCTCATTCTCTTATCCTAATAGTGACGCATTTTACTCCGCCCCCCGAAGGAGTGGCAAGGGTGTTGTTTTGGTTCAGTTTGTGTCTTGTTTGTTTGTTAACACTTTAGCAGCAAGACTATGGTTGAATTCCGACCAAAGTGGGTTTATAGATTGCAGTGACCCAGAACAGATGTGGTTACATTTGGGGGAAAGTAGGTCAAAGTTTAAATTTTTTATGAATTTTAAATCCTTTTTTTTTTTTTTTTTTTTTTTTAATTTCACTTTACTGGCTGAAGTGTCGGTGCTGTCTGTGTCTACAGTGACATCAGCACACACATAGACATGATGACATCAGCTGGATCATGCCTAAATGAGCGACAGTACGTGTGAGGGGCGGGGTTTATTGCCTGGCACCACTTGTTTATTCTGTCTTTGTTTCCCTTTTATTTGTATTAAATTACATAGTCTTCTCTCCAGGAAATCATCATCTTAATAGACTTAAAAGTGATCATCTACATAGAAATATAAATGATGAAATGTTGTTTAAAAAAACAAAACAGATGTTGCTGGTGTAAATCTTGGGCATTTCTGCTGATGTTCAAAGAGCAGAGTGGAATGAATGGAATGGACACAGAAACACTGGTATGGTCCTTTAAACATCAGCTTAAACAAGGCAGATTTTGGTTTTACTTCTCGTCTTATGTGTAACATGGATGGAGTGTTTGTGCTTTCCACCTGTTTTGCTGCATTTGCTGCAAACAAAAAACCAACAAAAAACAACCCCAGCTGAAAGTATTTGGTCTAACACGCGAGCGTACAAGACACATACATTTGAAATTCTGACACAAGATACGTAAAAACATGCAAAGTTGACAATTTGTTCCTGTAAAATTTGCTCTCCTAAAAGTGTGGCGGTATGAAGTTGAATGATCCACACGAACACAATGGCACATTATTGATTTAGGGAGATGCCAAATTCATCTGCTGTTGAAAAGTCGATGGTGCCGGCACGTGGCAGGGGTGAGTGCTGCTGTCGGCTGTTCCTGCTGCACTCGGGGTCTCACAGTGGAACATGTTCACGCCTTTTGGACGCTAGGTCTGCTCGGGCTTCTTTTATCAACAGTATTAGGGGGAATTCACTTGTGGTACAGCGGGATCTAAAGAAGTGAGGTGCAATCAAAACAAACATACAGCTCAGATTTATTAACAGTGGCTTTAACACTCTACACTTATCTACAGTTATACAGAACAAAACAACTGCTTAGCCGACGTCGCTGAAAATGAAGCCATCCTGTCCGGCAAGTCAGTGTTATCCCGATTAGAAACAGCCAGAGTACATGAAAAAACACCGATGGCTGAATTTGAAGACTTCATCTCCTTAATGTGAACTTGCTAACTTATTTATTTGGACTCTTGTTGCTTGGGGATAGGGTCGGGGTGTAGAGGAAAATGCATAGATGTAAATTGTAGATCGCTCTCCGATAGAATTGATTTGATAATAGTTGTATTCTTAATTGTTTATCTTTTTTTTGGATCAAAGTCTTTATTTCCGAGTCACACTTGCTTACTTCTGTACTTAAGTTGTTCTACTTTAACTTAAAGGGGTGTGAGTATGTTTACAACTTTTTGTGTATTACTTGTTGTTTCTTTGTTTTGTAAAGATATAATTAAGTCCTGAGAATTAGGTTGTAGAGAAGCTGATAAATTATTTTTTAATGTAAAATTGTCCATTCTTTTTTGAGACAAATAAGCATCCGACAAGTGCAGCTAAAAAAAGTTGTTGCCTTAGAGGTTCCAGAGGCCAAACGATTCAGAAAAGGAAACAAGGATGTTTAATAATGGAAGTTACACTGCAGCATGAACAAACAGTGTTCTAAAATACAGGTATGGCCCCCCAAAGAAACATATTAGGATGAAATGACGATTCAGTAGGGGAAGATTTAACTTCAAAATATAACTATAAAGTCCTTGAAAAGCACTTGTAAATATTTCCTTGCAATATACGGGAATGAAGGACCAACTTTGTAAAAGATCGTTATTACTTTAATACAAATACATTTCAATATGCATTAAATCATTTTGTAGCATTTACAGATTCTTTACAAAATGGGTTTGTGCTAAAATTTTAAAAGGGAAGTATGTGATAAACATGTTTCCAAATCTTTTTCTGTTATAAAACAGGTCTGGAGGCTCTAAGAATAATGTTCATGTATTAAATGCTCATTCGATGAAGAACTAGACAAAGCCCATTTTTCAGGTAACTGGGTCTGTTTGGGTTCTTCGTATTAATGACTCACCGCCTCAGTCCAGTCCATCAGACCCACTAGAACCCTCCTGGTACCCTGGTAAGACCTGCCAGGGTGTTTACATGATGGTATCCATGGCACCGACAGGAAAGGGCTGAAGTGTACAGGTATAACGAGGTATTGAGAGCCTTTGGAATCTTCAAATCCACATTCTGGGAAACACATGACACTTGGGTTTACTTGCAAAAATTTTCTACAGTATGTCCCCTTTAACCCTCCGGTATCCCGTCCACCAAGGCCCTTACTAAGCACCAAGTGGGCCATTTTGGCACACTTGTGGAATAATGTCAAAATTTTCATACAGTTTGTTTTTAATTCTTTTACACTTTTTTCTATTTCATCAACTTGAGCCATAAATAAAAATACCAAATACTCAATAATTGTCACATTTTTTTAACCCTTTAAATGCCATGTTTGTAATGTAAGCAAACCATTTTTTTGATGCAAAAAACACAAAAAATGTATTTTATTCAATATACTACATAAAAAGTGGATCACATATTATTAGATTTTTTCATCCTGGCATATGTCAGTGATTAACTCCAACATTGGTTAATTTGCATTATTATTATTTTTGGTGCTAGGTCAAATGTTCAAAAATACTAGCATCTGTCACCAAGTGTGTGTAAAATGCACACCTATAAATCCAACTATTAAATATTATATTGATTTATTTTTCTGCTCTAAATTGATTTTATTTTGTAAATCCAGGTCAGTCCTAATCATACAGATCAAATAATCATTCAATTTAGATTTTTTTAACCTTTTAAACGATTTCTTTTCATCATGATGTTACTACATTTTTTGATGCAAAAAAAACCTAAATATGTTTGTTTTTTTCTAAATACTACATAAAAATTGGATCACATATTATTTGATTTTTGCAGCCTGGCATATGTCAATGATTAACAGCAACATTAACGATGTTAATAAATTAATTTAGCCCCTCCCCTCTCAAATGAAGCCCAGATCTCAGTAAAAGCAGGATTTATGCCTTAAAGGCTTTGGATCAAAAACAGTGGTTCTAATGGAAGGAATAGTGCGTTTTAGGCACACTTGGCAGACAGATGCTAGTCTGGTCATTTTCTTTTGTTTACAATGTGCACATTTGAGTTGGTGGACAGAATTTTAAAGATCATGCACAAATGAACAACTTTTGAATTCTAACCTTATTTAAATTGTGAAAAGTGCAAAAGTGAGCCTAAAAAGCACACCTGGATACCAGAGGGTTAAGATGCTCACATGTTGACATTCTTTTGGCTTATTTGTAGAACGCAGCACAGATAAAGAAAAGCCATGAAGTCATTCCTTGCCTCATATTGGATGGTGTTTGTTGACATGAATGCTGCACTTTTGCTGTAGTTCAGTACTGTTCACTCTATATAAATCTGCAGGTTTATTCTTCACGAATTAAACAAAATTACAGCCAAAAACGATATTTTCTTTAATCTCCTAACATCCACCAGGTCAGCAGATTGACCCGTTTTCGGCTTAGGGTTAAGGCCAAAATGCATGTATCAGACTTGAACTGAGAGGGATTTCTGTGATTACAATGAGGCTCAAACACAAGCTAAACTCCAGTGAAAACATGGCACAAACGGAACCCTAACCCGTAAATACAGCGGATGGTAAAGAGTCAAAGGACGTTAAAGCTGAAGGGAACAGAGTTGTGCTGCAAGTTTAGACTTAAAACTGACATTAGCAGGAAAGAGAGTTTAGTATATGTAAAAAAAAAATATTAATAATTGAAGATAATCATTTGAACCTGTTTACAGTGGGTGTGAACGGGGGGGCCACTGCAGGTGTAATTCAGCTTTGCTTAATTCTCAGATTGTGATTTTCAGAGGTTGTGTTTAAAGCTTGGTTGAAGCGATTCTTAACACTTATCTACCTGGATGATTCAGCATACCTCTTTGTATGGATAAGGACTGTATGATAGATGTGTAGACAGTTTCTGTGGCATTGTTTCTAACTTTTTACACTGGTTACATCATTGTATTTGTAGATTTTTGGTGAGCCATTTTTTAATGTGTACTTTCTTTTTGAGTACCTGCAACATGACTGTTATATGCAGATTCAACATTTCTTTTGATTTCCTTTTTTTTTTTTAAACCTTTTACTGTTCAATTTAACTTTATTTTTGTTTAGATTTTTTGTAAATATTGTGTGAGATGTCATGTTTTCTTTATTTGATATGAAAAATGTTTTAAAAGGAAAAAAAAAAAAAAAAATCAGCATTTTTTGTCAAGACAAAGACCTGTTGAAATAAAAACAAAAAGCATGAGAATTCCACAGTCTGATGTTGGTGTGTGGATCTTGATTAAAAGCAACAAAAAAAATGTGCTGTTTTGTTAAGAAGCATTTAATCTGAATATAATAGAAACTGTTATAATTCCTCATAAAATGTATATAAAGGACTATATACAAATATACTCAAATTCCAACCGACTAAGTCTTTGACTTAGAAAAAGTATATTTAAGCTTTTAAAGTCCACATTAAGAAGCAAATTGATCCTCTGAGGACTTTGCTCCATAATCCATTCGCTCCAAACAATCTTAAAAAATGCTGCCGACACAGAAAGACGTCCACAGTTTTAAAAAGACACGATCCTTTCCCGTTCGTTCCACATATAGGCAATCTAAGGTGCTTGAAGTCCGATCCCAGAGGGCCGTGGCTGTGGCTCAGCTGCCTCACGCTCATGTTCTGGCCCGTGTGACGGGAGCCACGCATCAGTGTTGATGGGCTGATCTTTGACACAGTTTCTCTGCTGTTCGCGGCTGTGGGTCACTTCTTCATGATAGAGGAAATATCCAGGAACATACTCTGTGAGAGACAATGAGACAACACTGTGAACTGGACACAAATACACCAAAAAACACTAATGTACCAAATCTGCAAATAACATCACCTGTAAGAATACACTCATGGAGGTTTTGGGAATGACACGTTTTGTTTTTGCAAAGTTTGCTGCCCAAGTTTTTTTAGTTGTTTTTTAATTTCCATGTTTTTGAGACGCATTGAAGAACAACTAGAAGTATTATATCCTCCTGAGACCCAGCAATGCATTTTAGTCCTCTGTAGTGGACAAGACTTTCATAGCTTCACTTAAAATAAATAAATAAAAGTGTCCGCTGAAAAGGACATTATATTAAAAAAATTAAAAACTGTATCTGAAAAAACTCTTGCATCATGCTGTTTCCAGTTAAGGCAATTATTCAAAGTAAAAGGGTGAAAACATTGACTTCCTGGGTCTCAGGAGGATATATGTTTTGAAAAAATGTAATAATAAATAAATCCCATTTAAGCACAGAATCCATGCGTCATTCCCAAAAATGTGGCGATGAGTGTAATGATTTAAATGATTTCTAGCTTTTTTAAAGATGAATTATGTGATATTCACTAACATCTGAAGGTGAAGTTGTAGTTTGGAAGCCACAGAACGCACCACTGCCACCAACTCTCCCCTACAGAATTTTTTTCTCCTCTTTTGTCATTTCGTGGCTTGTTAGGCTCAAACATTGTAACGGACCAGATTCAATCTGCTGTAAAATGAAAAAAAGAGGAGGAAATCCCAAGTGGACCCTGTGAAATGTGACCTGCTCCCTTTGTAGATATAATATCTCATCCTAAGGTCATTAAAAACACAAGAAATCCCATTTTTCACATGATTATACAGCGAGGAAATCATAATTATGCATATTTATTCCATTTCTATCATTATATTTTCCTTATATCCATAAATCAGGCACACTGGACTTTTAACATCATTATTTACTTAGAAAACAACAACAGAAGTTCAATCATATGTGGTATATGTGGATGCATCTTAAAACTCCATATCTACAACTGATGATTGTGATGATTTTAAGTGTTTTTGTTTTGTTTTTTTTAGAAATCTAAAATAATTTAAAAAAAGAGTACTGGCTGTGCTTCTGACCTCATCATTACTACTTGATGTCAGAAAATGGAGATCAGGTGCTGTTTGAAATAACACCACACATTTTTTGTTGCTTAAAGTGTGATTTAAAAAATAATAGATACCGAAATCTATAATATATGCATCCTAATAAGCAATTCAGCTAAAAACAAAACAAAAACAGAATTAATATGTCATATATGCAATAATATTTGACTTATTTTTACAGTTCTGTCTTTTTTTAATTATATGACCATATTTCACTTCTTTCACTTCATAATGGTGTTTCTAAAACAGGCGGAACTGACCTCCTGTAAACTCAGACAGATGGATCAGCCTGACAGTTTTATACACCACCACCAAAGCACAAGTAATAGAGTCGTACTGACGAGTCGACGCATGTGGCCTCTGCCCACACATAAACACAGAAGCCAGGCTCTAAACCAGGAATGTCCAACTCATCTTAGTTCAGTTCCACATTCAGCTAAATTTGACCTGCAGTGGGCCGGACCAGTAAAATAAGAACAGAAGAACCTAGAAATAATGACAGCTCCAAATATTTGCCTGTGTTTTAATGTGAAAAAACCTCCATAAAATTATGAAAATACTTACTTTTATAAACTATCCACAAAAAAAAACCCTGAAAAACATTAAATTTAAATTAAAAATGTAAGAAAATTTAGTGCAATTTTAACAATATTATCCTCAACTTATCATTTCTCTCGTGCATTCTGGATCAGATCTACAAAGACACTAAACACTGAGGAACAGGAAGAAAAATTGTTAAAATTGTGCTGAATTTTCTTTAAACATTTCAGGTTGTTCATATTTGTTCAGTTTATTCACATTTAATTGTTTCAGGATAGTTTGTAAATGTAAATATTTTCATAATTTAATATTATTTTTTGTACTAAAACAAAGAAAAAAAAATTAAGTGGTTAATTTTAGATACTTTTTTGGCTTAATTCAAGATGTTTTGTTTTTTTTTACTTAATTGAAGTTTTGTTTTTTTTTGGTTTAATTCAAGATTTTTTTACTTAAATGAAGATTTTTTTTGGCTTAATTCAAGATTTTTTTTTCTTAATTGAACTTTTTTTTGCTTAATTGAAGATTTTTTTGGCTTAATTGAAGATTTTTTGCTAAATTTGAGATTTTTTTTGGCTTAACTGAAGATTTTTTTTACTTAACTGAAGATTTTATTTTTTACTTAATTGAAGATTTATTTTTTGGCTTATTTCAAGATTTTTTCCTTAATTCAAGCTAAAAAATTTTTGCTTAATTCAATTCAAGACTGTGGAATTTTTGGACTTGGCAAAAACATCCCAGGGGCTGAACTGGACCCACCATTGATTGTTCATTTCTTCAGTGTAATTTTTGCAATTTTTCCCAGATTCATCCCAGGGGCCGAACTGGACCCTTTGGCCCCCAGGCCACGTGTTTGACACCCCTGCTCTAAATGATACAAATATGAAATACTATGAACGTGATACTTAGTTTTATATATATATATATATCAGACCTGTTTCCACTGTTCCTAATGAATTCTTATCCATCTTTTGTTTTCTGTTCCGTTGTACTTCTCACATCCTGTCCAGTCTGGTTTTAACGCTGTTGGTCCTCCTGTCAGAACAGAAGGCCTTCATGTGGACTAACTCCAGCTGAGAACATGGCACAGACAGAACCGGCCCATTTGTTTGTTTGTTTGTTTTTCAGTGGATTAACAGTCGTTGGTTTTGTCGGATTCTGACTCCATCACTCCTTCTTTCTCTTATTCTGCTTTTCTCATAACTTTTTCATCTATTTAAACTAATGTCAAGCCCATTTCTTTCAACTTTGGACAAATTCCGTTTCGGGCCTTTAACTTTGTGGATCAAATATGGAACAGTTCTGTACTGTTATAGGAGAAGGTTGGACTGATTAGATGCATGAGGTTGAATGTTAGACATTATAAACCACTGTGTTTGAGACTGTTGAGTTCTTTAAGGTAGTTTTGATGCTTCGAACAGCAGCAGTAAAAGGCTGAGCTGTGTTCATATCGGCAAACATTTTCATGATTTCATTTTCATCAGAGGTGTCCAGAGTATTCCCATTCATTCCTCAGGGAGAAGTTTAAATACTAGGGTTTAAACAGACTTCTGTAGAAGTTCAAGTATCAACTCCAGCTTTTTACTCAAGTCAAAGTGTAAAAGTACTGGTTTTAAAATTATTTAAAGTAAAAAGTAAGTGTAAGAGGAAAAAATGCCGTTAGGACCAAAGCTTAGGCGGCGCCACAGGGGCCGATAGTGCACTACCCACCTCCCAAAAAACAGTTTTCTGAAGGCCATAATGACTCTAATGTTCTATGAAAATGCTAATGGTGAAACATCTGGGATGCACTAGTCTACCTGTTTAAGCTGCATATATGCCCAATGAACATGAACCGCACTTTAGTCCAATGCAAATGTATTAAAGAACCATATATGTGTCCTACTGAGCATTCACATGTGTTTGATGGAGCTGACGACATGATGACTAGTTGAATAGAAGTGTTGGAATGGTGCAAAAAAATCAGGTGTGATGGATCACGTACAAACCAATAGGATGTAAGAATGGTATGTGTTTATACTTTTAATCCAACAGCACTTATATTCACTCTGTCTGGATGGTGTGAATTATATGGATAGGTTTTTTTTTTTATTTGAACGATGACAAGCCAGAATGAAACAAGCTGAAATGAAACAGGAGTAATGAGGCTATTTTTAAATTGTAAGGAACAGAAAGTACAGAGTTGTGTGAAAATGTAAGGAATAGAAGTCAAAAGTCGTCTGAAAAGAATTACTCCAGTAAAGTATAGATAACCAAAACTTCTACTTAAATAAGGTGACTTAAGGTTACTTGACACCTCTGATTTTCATTAATTAAATGTATTGGTGCCCTTCCAGGCAGCTGGGATTATTCCAAATTTCATTTTTGTGCATGAAAACATTCAAAGTTTAGGAAAAAATCTTCAGATATCCCATTGACACATGAATAAATGTACTTCTTTTGTGCTGATTTTCAGAAAGTTCCGATCCTCCAGGAGTCTGGCTGCTCCAGGTTTCTGCTGTTAAAGCTCCTTTTTCTTCCACTGTCTCCACTCACTAGTGTTTGCTCCTGGAGGGTTCTGTTGGGTTCTGTCACCTGACTTCAGAGTCTGGTTTGGACCGGCTCGATATGTAAAGTGTCAGGAGAGAACTTTTGGTATGATTTGGAACTATATAAATAGAATTTGATTTAATTTAATTTGATAAAGTGACTGAAAGATTTGGATGGAAACCCAACATGTTCCAGATCTTCTGCTCTGGTAGACCCTGAACATCAGTTCAACTAAACTCTCTTACCATTGACATCCTGCGTCCTCCGGGAGGCGGCATCATGGGCATGTCTCCCTGCAGGGAGCCCAGTTCGTCAGACTCCTCAGACGTATGCACCGAGGGGCTGGTGCAGCCGCTCATGGAGGACAAGCTCTCAGATGGCGGCCTCATCATGAAGCTGGTCTTCCTTGGATTGGGAACCTGGATATGACTCTCCACTGACTCCCTTCGCTCGTCCTCATCCAGGTCTGTGATAGCAGAGGGCCGTAAGGGGCTGCTCGAAAGTAGAGCGAGAGCCTCCAGATGGCTAGAGTGAGGGTGTAGCGCTTCATGGCTGTCCTCATGATGGCTTATTGCACTTCCTTCCATGTTGGAGCCTGCAGAGGCCCAGGCTGGATGTGGGTCCGCTGTGCTTGGATGAACCACTAGACTTTCATGGATCTGGGGGGGTTGGATTACATAGTTCAGGCTAGATCTGGGTGCCATCCTGGGCTGTGGGCAGATATAAGCAGTCTGTCCCATACAGGCCACGCTGTTGTGTCTGGGGACCTCCTGACTGGCCTTGGGCCCGCTGCTGTAGTGAGGAGGCCTCATGTCCGCCTCTGGAATCACCTGGAAGGTCTGAGTCAAAGGCCCGTTGTGAGGCGATACATTACTCATGACACAAAGGTGCGGTAAGGACGACCTCCTCTTGGACTTGTAAATCAAACTGTCATCTTCTGTACCTCTCTCCATAGAGCGTCTGTTTGATTTTCCTGATGCCCAGGTGGGATATTTCTAGAATATTTAGGAAAAGGGACACGCCAGCGATGACAATCATGAAAACCATGAAGATGGTCTTCTCTGTGGGCCTGGAGATGTAACAGTCTACACTGTTGGGGCAGGGCAGCCTTTCACATCTGTAGAGAGGCTCCAGCTGGATACCGTAGAGTAGGTACTGGCCCAGGATGAAGGTGACCTCCAGCACAGAGCGGGTGAGGATGGATGATGTAGGTCCTCAGCAGAGAGCCCCTCAGAGGAGCCTTCTTCACCCTTTTCTGCTCTTCCAGCTTTTTCAGCTCCTTCTCTAAGCGTTTATGCTCATCTAGCGCCAGCTCCACCTCATCCATCTCCTCCTTCAGCTGGGCCCGTTTCCGGTGCCGCTCCTTTTCCAGCGCCCCGGATGCAGTAGAGGGCGTGGCCCATGTAGACCAGCGAGGGCGCAGACACAAAGATGACCTGCAAGACCCAGAAGCGAATGAGGGAGATGGGGAAGGCACGGTCGTAGCAGACCGCCTTGCATCCCGGCTGGTCCGTGTTGCAGACGAACTCGGTCTGCTCGTCGTCCCATACGTCCTCGGCGGCCGCTCCCAGGATCAGCATGCGGAAGATGAAGAGGATGGTCAGCCAGATCTTGCCCACTATGGTGGAGTGAATGTGGACCTCTTCTAGGATGCTGCCCAGCAGGTTCCAGTCACCCATGGTCAGCTTGTGTCCGCTTCACTGCCACATGTCCTCAAACTGTGGAGACACAGTGCACACAAGAATAAGGCGACACGTCCTGTGGGTGTGGGACCTGCAGCACATCTGGGAACCACAGCAGTCTGACAGCTCATGTTCCATTTGCTCATCTGATCAGATCAGATCTGTCCCAATCAGATTTACACCTGAACAACTGATGCACAGCTGAAAGAAGCCCTTACAGCAGTTCTGTCAAACTCCTGTGAGTTCAGTTCCACATTCAGCCCAGTTGGATCTGCAGTGGGCCGGACCAGTCAAATAAGAACATAAAGTACAATTCTATTCTGATCAGGTTTACATCTACAAAGTTTCCTTAAAAATCTGAATAACATGAACAACTTGAATTGTCTTCAGAAAAAGAAGTGCAGTTTTACCAACATTCTGCCTCAGTTTACCAGTTTATCATTTACACATGTGCGTTACAATCGCACTAAACATTTAATAACAGACAGAATATTGGTCCAATTGCATTTACTTTTGTTCAGACATTTCTGTTTGTTCATTTTTGTTCAGGTTATTCACATTTTTTGTAGAAGTATAGTTTGATAATGGAAACATTTTCATGTAATTTTACTTTTTTTACACCAAAAAACAGAGAGAAAATTTGGGGTTATCATTATTTATAGGTTATAATTATCATATTTGACTGGTTCTGACCCACTTGAAATCTAGTTGGACTGTGTGTGTGTGTCTGTGGAACCTGAATTAAAATGATTTTGACACCACGGATTGTTAAAATCTTCAGTGTAATTTTTGTATTTCACAAATTCATCCCACGGGCCGGACTGGACCTTTTGGTGGGCCGGATTTGGCCCCCAGGCCGCATGTTTGACACCTGTGTCTTACACTGTCTAAAGTCATATCCCACTAACACATCCTGTGTGGATACAGTTTGTTCTGCCTGTGTTAAACAGCTCTGCTGTTGAATAGACTTTGAGCCACCATGTGGCTCTGGATGCTCTGAATGTAGTCTATTTGACCTACCACACCACCAAATGTGGATTAATCCTCAGCTGAAAATAGTCCCCAGTAAAATCCCTCTGAGTTCTTCTTCGCCAAGAAGGAGTGTCTAAGGACGGGGGATGCCCGGGATATTCATTCAGTTCCTTCATCTACTGTTTATTGAAGTGTTTTTGTTTTCAGATCCAACTAATTCTGTAAAGCGACCTTACTGTGATATAGGGCTGTACAAATAAAACTGAACTGAATTATTTCCATCCATTTAATAAAAAGTAAAGTGATCAGATTTTTCAGGAAATGACTGAGGTGAAAAGTATATGACCGAATAATACTTAAAAAAAATAAACACAACAAATCAAAGATTTGTCTCCAAGTTTGAAATCCAGTTTGTGGTTGGAAAACTCACTACGGTATCAAATATTCACCTGCACTGTTCCTTTGTGTTGTGACGGCCATCTGTGAAATGACTGAGTCTCTGTTTAGACTTTATCTTTGTGTGCTATTTTTGCACCTACATCATGAACAGGTGTGCAAACACAACCAGGTTTGGATCCTTTTCATTACACCGCGGTTCCCAACCTTTTTTGGCTTGTGACCCCATTTTAACTTTACCAATTTCTGGCGACCCCACATTTATTTGCTTATATTAATTTATTTTTCATCATGTAATAGTTTGCTATACTATGTTGCAAATAAATGTTAATGTTAGAGGACATTTAGTCTGTATAATGTCTGTTATCGTGGACAGAGGCAGTAAATCCAGGTGTAGATTACTGCACAAAGGCTCAGGATCTGTCCAGTCAGTCCAGCTGGGATTTACAAGGAGGACAATTAATACTGAACAAACAAGAACTGAAACTATGAATTATGAAAGAGCTGCAGCATCTGAAACTGACCACAATGAACATGTGACACAAACAGAACCACAGTGCTGCAGTTTCACAACCACAGCTTGTCATGTTTTTTATGGATTAGGATTGTCTCTGTCAACTCACCATAGATTTTTTTAATAAGTTTTTTTTGTTTTTTTTTTATTAATTACTAGAAATTTCAGACGACCCCAATTGAATTCCAGGCGACCCCATGTGGGGTCCCGACCCCAAGGCTGAAAACACTGCATTAGACATTTCAGTAGTTTGAAAAATGATGGAAAGCTTTTGGAAAAAGAATTCAGAAACACTTTAACATAATATTCGATTAGGTTCACTAAACCAGTGAGCAAACTTTCAAAAGTAAAGAAATGAACAAAAATATGAAATGTGATCACTGAGCAGATTTAAATCTGTAAAAACAATTCAAATATGTTTTGAAAAGTAAATCATATGCTATCGAATAATCTGACATGTTATTAATTTTTTCAAGAAATTAAAACAAAAAAAAGACTCATAGGCTGCATTTAGACAGCATCTAATGCACAATTTGGATTTTTGGTGAAATCTGATTTTTTTGTGTGCGCATTCGTATTTCACATTAAATCCGACTTTTATCAGTTTTAAGTATGAACTGAATGTGACCCTGAAGTGACCCGCATGTGCAGAAGAGGTCCTGATGTAATACATGACCCCGCAGACACGCACTGTGTTTACATGTGTAAATATGTTTTCCCACTCCTCCTCCTCCTGGGACACAGAAATCTGACATTGGACCCATTTCAGTGACGTAAAGGTCAGATAAATGTCACCTGGCCGTTCATACTGAAGTCACATTGTAAAATAACTCATAGGTATTGGATTTAGGACCACATATGAAAATGGTCTGGGTTGGATTTTGAAAAACTGTTCAAACTGTCTGTAACAGATCGGATACAAGTCACAT